>NC_061877.1:9015759-9324779 GCF_905147765.1 Vanessa atalanta
CTTAACGTGTCCTAAGGGTTACCATTCAGCTTCCAAGTTGGGTTCCAAGAACCCAACGCTGATTTTCAATGGTACCCTGTGTGGTTGTGACGGGCTGTGACAATATATTATAAAAAGAATAAATAAAAAAAAAAAAAAAAACTAAAATATTAAAATACACATAATAACAATATATAATTTTAAATATATAAATACATACATCATTTATGACCCCATTAGGAAATGGCAATTTTGTTCCATTAGCTAATAATTAATCGGTCGGGGGGAGACGGGGGAAGGAATGCAAGGTGTCGGTTAATGGTGTATGTGATCTTGTTTCCCATTAATGGTGTAAGGAACAGTTAATATTTTTTGCCGTGAGAATGTCTAACAGCGGTGGTGATCACAATATATTGGCTTTATTTTTCTTGTCTAAGTAATAAAAAAAATATTTATTTCTGTCTAGCCCAGCCAGTCAGATACCTATCATTACAGAATGGAGGTATTTCCATACATACGAGTATACGCTATAAACAAACATCTTACGCAATCTAATGCGTATAAGACTCCATTTTGAATCTTTTATTTATATTCCAATGAAACCTTCAGGATTTTAATACTTTGTATATGTACACAATAAGAGATTTAATATTTAATTCATATTACATGCCAAATTGTTTACTGGATCCAGATATTTTGGAAAATTTCTATATAAACTATAATTAACGTAAACTCGTAGGAATTATCTTTATAAGTGTTAAAATAAAATGGATCTCATATAATGTATATAACGCATCTTGTTTTATTAATTGCTTACAATGATGAATCCTTAATAAGAATATTTTCCAAATTCTTATATACCAATAACAACAACAGCCGACAGTTAAGGCACTTAAAAACAAATAAGTATTTTATCTCACCCTCAGTAGGAATCTGACTGACTACTAGATTCTGCTTAAAAAAAGTTAAAATAGCTGTGTGTATGTGTGTATATATTCTATATGTGAAACTATTTATACTTGTGATTCCTCCGATTGCAGACATATTCCAAATATGTGTAAGCCATTCCCTGGAATATGGTCGAGCTTACTTTACTGGCACGGCCCCAGAGAAAACAAAACTATTCAAAATGAGAGAGATTACCATATATTCTAGAGAACATTACACGTCTACGGTTAAAGTAAAATTCTACTACAAATTGAGCTAGGTGGTTAGATCCCTGCAATTGATATAATGCACTAATCGTGCATTGTATCTGAACGTTATCAACATTCTTTAATCGGGGTGAGGAAAGCGATTGATAACGGCAGCTGCAGTTTAAAATGTAGACGTAGACCAACTTGTAGAGTGTAGATTAGGTAACATTGTATACCTTGTAACCCTTCAACATTCTTATGATCCTGTACAAAAATATACAAAAAAGAAAATCTCATTGGTAATCCGATGTACCTGCATAAATTAGATTTTATTATGTCATCGAAAAAAGTTCATGAATACAGTCTAAATTGTAGACTTTTAATATTCCGTTGAAAAGCGTGCAGCAGTGGTTTTTTTAATATTTTGTTTTTTTTTTACCAAATAGTACATCTAACGTTAGGTAAATGTCTTGGGTGAGATTCGTAGTATATTACAGCATTTTTTGAATCTGAGATAACATTTAAGTCAGCGTTTGTTATGAGTTAACTTATTTTTAATAATAATATATGCTAACAACTAGATTTGGTAGAACAAATGAAGTTCTAATAGAAAACGGTCATAAACTACATATGAAACTATTAAAAAGGATATTCTTATAAAAAAATGATTAAGGTTTAATATTGTCATCATTTTTATAAATTATTTTACAAGAATTACCAATGTTCAATTAGAGTAATGTCATAAAATAAATTCGAAATTTAAATGACTTAAATATTTAAGAGAAAATTTTGGAACATTACCAAAAAACTAAAATTTGAACAATAGTGAAATAAATATACATATGGAAAACTTATACTTTATATCAAAAAAATACTAATTTATACATATACAACATTTGAAAATATTTCATGGAAATAAATGCCACTCTTATCCCACATTATAAAAGAATATAATTGTTTTTTGTAGTATTTATTTTTGTCACAAATTAATGAAATAATGATAGCAATATATTATATTAAGACACAATAGAGCTCACTATGAATACAAAAACCTTACAAGATTATGCAGCAGGATAAACTTTTTATATTTAATATATCTACAAAAAAATCAAGTAGTTACTACGGTCGCCTCCGTCAAGTTTTTGCAAGGACAATACGCGGACTACACGTCTTTAAATACACGGTAAGTGAATTGCAACATCATTTCTATGTACTTAAAAATTATCGAACACCCTTAAACAAATACGTGTAAAATTTTACAAAAACTAGCTCAAAAAGGTTGTAAACGAAAACGACGTAGTTGACCTCGAAAGCTATGTAACAAGTAAATCAACTACAGTGTGACAAAGGAAAGTAAGTGACCATCAGTGTTCCTAAACAGCTCTAGATTCTCTCCACATACTTTTGAAATATTTGAGACTTCAGATAATATAACGCAAACAATAAAATGTGTTTTACATTTCGAGTATAATTTTCTTAGGGTATTTTTAATGAAACCTCGGTACCGGGTTTAATGTGTTAAACCGCCGTTAAAACCGTGTTATTTCGTATCGAAGTACCGATGGCTATGATAGAAAATGCCATCATCGTATGGAGACCACGTCCCGGAAAAGATACGATACGACGTCTTAACCAGACCAGACCGGGGTAAACCGTACAGAGAGCGCCCATTAATGAAAGGCGCGACCTTTAAAGGATGGATTAGATGGATGGAATATCAATGAAGCAGAGGATTATGGTAATTTATAAGCCTATGTGTCATTTGAGTATAGCCGGTTATCACTTTCATTTGCGTTCACATTAAAATACTCGTATATAGATTTGTGATCGTAAAATGACTTTAGAATAATACTACATAGTCATGCAATTAGTGACAGGATGTGTGGTTGACGTGGACGGATAAAAAGGTACTACTGGGTCTCCCGCGAAATTTCGCGTATATTCAAAATAATTCTTAGGAAATTCAAAACCTATGACAGGTTTTGTTTTGATTTCATTTCATTGTAAACTGCAAGTCACTCGTGTACATTTGGCGCCAAAATGATGAAACCTCTTTTAAATGAAATTTTTAATATCAAATATTATTAACATTAGATCTGTTAGTTTTGGAGTTTGTCGAAAACAATTTACTTTAATTTTGTTTACGTTTTTAATTTTTTTCTTATACATCCATAGCGCTGCTCTCTAACTAGCTCTAACCAGCAAACGAGATTCTTTGTTAATTCGTAACAATTTAGGAAAATGCCCTCAAGAATGAATATATAAGATGCGGGCTAATTGCCGCAAAGCGTATTCATATTTATAATATGGCTCTATCCTAGGAAAAATGTTTATCCTTTTAGCTTTAGCTACAGATTAAATTAACCTTTTATATTGATTAATATTCGAGCAGTAATACATAGTACCAAATTAGAATGGTACATAACGATTTAGCATTTTGAAAATAATATATGAGCCTATGCAGAATTATGTATGTATATTTTTCTAATGCTTTCAAGTTATTAAACTACTGATTTACTAAAGTAAAAAGGTGCATGTTTTTCTGTACGCTAGTGGCACACATGAACTTTGCCAAAAAGAGGCATAAAACGAAACGCCCATCCGTATCATACAGAGGGAACATTATTCTGGCATTAATGAAAGTTTAATGGCAGAAAACTTTGTTGCCTTTGTAAATATCGAAGCTTGAAAATTATTACTCGCTCTTTTCCTACGCCAGACGGCTGGTTTTTTTGTAATTGTAAATAATCTTATTCTATTTATCATCATGTAATTACAAGGTCCCTTTTTGTGTGGGTATTTATTAGTCGTTATAGCCTGAATTAGTTAAGGTTACACCTTTACTAATTCAGGTAATAGGCTATAAGAGATACATCATTGGATAAGATAGATTAAATATTAAATAGCTTACCTTATAGAAACTAATATCATCGCGAAAATAAGATACTTTCCAAGGAGAGGAACGACGAGTGACGTCGGTGGAATGATTTCCACCACCAGTAGGAAGAACACGTGGAGACTGATGAGAATCGAGATGGAAAGCGTTACCTTTTAACAAAAATATTAAAAGTTAAAACACAATAAAAATTCAAATTTAAACTATCAAATGACAAGTTTTGATAAATCAATTAAGTTTCTATTCTGTTTGGTTATTATTGTAAAAGATTTAATAAAGATTGGTTAATTTTTTTTGCTAAAATTAACAAACCGAGAAAAAGTTAAAAGAATATTAGTATTTAATAAACTATACGCCATTCAATGGACGTGTTCAAAAATAGTAAGAAAATAATGCTGAGTGGACGTGGAATGGATGGTCCGATTTCGTATTGGAAGCCCAATTTGTGAGGACGTACAAAAATATAAATGGTAAATTTTCTAAAGAATGATTTTATATTATACACAAACACTTAAATGACGAATCCAATCACTATATAGTATAATATAATAGTGAATGTTACTTTTCATAGAAGAATCATTTATAGTAAGAGAGCTTTCAAACATAGTACCAGTGTCGTGGTACAAAATTGTTATTCTACGATTGTTGATGTTCGTTCTCATTTTGAACTGCCGAAGTAAGTCCGTACTACAGTCTATTATTCTTCTTGTAGTTTATACGAGGAACGAAGTCGTAGTTTTCTAAAGTTTTATGTTTGTTAACTGACATAAAAATACTAACTTTAGATAATTTTCCAACAAATTCAGTATATGTTTTAAAATAAAACTATTAAAATGAAATTCTACTCTATTAAAATATGTTGTATAAAATATTTGTGATAAAATACGTCGTCACACATTCGAGGTTTATTTATAACTTAATTCGAACTTTAAAATATACTTAATGAAATATATAATAAGCCGACTGGTCCTATTTTATAAAAATAAATATTATTTTTGAGTTTTTTAACAACTGTTAATAGTTTAAATTTGAAATTGACATTTGACCACAAATGCGCCTGAAAATGAAGGTAGGGTCATTATGTAATGTTATTAAAATGTATGTCGTTATGTATCTTAATAATACAATAATTTAGAGGATATATTATATATAAATAAGGACAGCAGAGAGTAGTTGAAACAGACCCATTTAACTAATTGTAAAAAAAAAATTCGAAAACATGTTACTAGAAAACTAGGGATCTTAAAAGTAAGGTCACATGATGGTTTGGCTGAGTTATTATGAGCATTGATGCACCTGGTCGAGTTTGGAACGCTGTAACAGCGTTTAAAATTGACCAAAATGAAAAAAAATTATAGAGTAAAATTTTCATAAAGACATGTTCTATAAATTCATTTTGAGCTAATTTTGTGCTAAAATGAACAGAAAAAAGTAATTAAGCAAAAACGAAAATTTTTGAAAAAAAATTCTCTTTTTTTTACTTATAACTTTTTAAATTTCAAGTTTATTGTACAAACTTACATAAACATAATTGTAGCCACAACGATTTGCTACAAATGATGTCGTTACAAATTTTCCGTACAATTAATAGTTTCGGAGATATAAGTAAAAATATGTTTCCACCCCTTTTTTCAAGATGGCGGGCGGGGGACAAGTGCGCCAACCCCACAAACTTGGGGTTAAGGTTGCCACAAATAAAATTGCGTCCTCTAGGAAATGTTTAGTCAATGTAATATTTCTATGGACTATGAGTATTAGAACAGAGCATATGCCAAAAGATTTGTATACTTCTCTGGTCATACTCATCATCATATATCATCATATGGTGTATTCATTGCTCTTCAATTTAAACAAGCGTTAAAATATCAACCTTATTAAACATATATTTGTAAAACTTAACTTAATTACTTAGCTCTTGTATGATTTATTGAGTTTACTTATTAATCATATTTAATCTGGGACATGAGCAAGAAACATAACACAAACCCGGCCGAATAGTTAATCATATATTTTTTTAAAGAATACTTGCAGTGCTCCAGTGATTAAATAATTGATTAAGGAATTAGTAATATTCCTATTTAAAAAAGGAGGGACTTTATAAGATTCTCACTTGTGTTAGGAGTGGCGACGATAGCCCAAGGGGTCAGGTTCGATCCTGCGACGTTTTAACATCGGCCCGTAAACCATTGGGCTATCGACGCTTTCATCCTATCAATAAATTGATTTGTATAAGTTGGTATTATTTATATTCTCTTACCTTTTCGCCGCTGTCCGAAGGCAAGTAAAAAGTTAGTACTGTGAGAAAGGAGATACCCATGCAGGGTATGATAATGTTGACGGTGTAGAATAGAGTTTTTCTTCGCATCGTTATATTGAAGGTGATGTCCAGGTAAGGCTCATCGCAGCACGTGTAGAACTTCTCGTTTCTGCATCAAAAATATTTCCGTATTTTGTATTTATTGTAAGAAGGTGTTTTACAAGTTTAATTGTCTGCCTCGTGTAATCTATTGACTGATTGATCTTATAAGACCGCAGATTCTGAACTCATAATATACATTGTATCGTTGACCATCCCTCATCAATAAAGCCTTAAATATCCCAGACCGACCGCGGGGAAGAGGACGACCGCCTGCAACCTGGTGGCCGAACATGCAAAAAGAGTCCCAGAAAGAGAATCCGAGTAAACAGACAAGCCAGAACAGAGCTCTCTGACGCAGACGTACAAAGAGATCCGACCCCGGCTGAACTGGAAAGAGGGTTTGGACAAAGAAGAGGAACTATAGATTGCACATGTTTGCGCTAATACTTATGCACTGTTATATGTCCTGCGCAGTTATCTAGTTTTCCTTCACACGCGTGGCCGAAATCATAAATAGTATTGTTGATTATAAAGATCAAAGATCGAGAGTTAGAAAAGTCTTAAAATAAAATACATAAATAATATTAAAATATTATTACTATTTGAAAACATTTCTTGATTAATTGTGTCTTTGCGTATGTGTTAACTACTTATGTCCTTAACTATTATGCACAATAAACATATATAAAAGATAAGAGTATACACAGGAGTTTATATGGAAGATTATATATGAATAATATTAAGAAAAATGGATATAACTTTGTCAACATACAACGTATCCTTATAGCAATCATATTTTAGATGTGGGTTGACCCTAAATTTTGTATTCAACGACGAGCAAATAAATACATATTATGCAAGAGCAATTTTGTAGAGTGACTCGTAAAAATATTACTAGGACCAAAGTTACAATATCTTAACGGCAAAGTGAACATTTTAATTATAGATTTAAGCCTCGCTGATCGGGTGATATTTAAAGTAGATTTTTTATATATAAGATACAACACACAAAACATATAAAAAAACATAGCTACCCGAATAATAATCAATTAAATATACTTGTGTATAGTATATTTTCGACCACAGACTTATCTGTAAACATTTTTGAGATGAACAGATCTTTCAAACAAAGTTTTCTTGTATCTTATAATCTTGGCAGTGCTCGCTTGGAAAGCGCTCAGGCCGACTATTTTGCTCTCCGAGTCGAAGTTCTGATGTGAATGTTCCATATCTATCGGATTAATAATTTTTGCGTGAACATCGAAGTCTACTACCTTTTTACATATTATTGTATTACTAACATTGAAATGCTTGGAAAAGTGAGATAAAAATCTAAATGTACTCTGGTAGATATGTTATAAAAATATGGTAACATCGTATATGCACTTTAAGCAAACCCGTCTGGGTATAGTATATATATTTTTCATTTTTGTACGTACGTATATATATATATATATATATAAATATATAAACGTCATAAACAAATGAATACTGTCTCATTTCTCTAATAATAATCCCTACAATATATTTTTATTATTCCTTATAATTAATTTTGACCGTCTCGTTTGTATGGCTTGCAGACCCTAAGGTCCTGAATTCAAAGCTCTATTTGGCATAGCAAAAATATTCTTGGTTTTTCTGCCAAAAAATTCTCAGTCTCTGTAGCAGCAGATGTCAGTGTGCGTTAGTGGGAATTGCGCCGAATTTGTACGGTTCTTAATCGTTCAAAACTATGATTATATCAAAAAGTAATACCTATCTATAGAAGTGATTGACCTAAAATAATGAATAAACCTATAGACTCCAGTGTCTGGCATAAACTAAAGAAATTTGTCGTTTTTATTTCGTATTATATTATAAAGCGCGACGACTATAAATAGCGAAACAATCAGCCATCAAAACAGACCATAATCTCGAAATCACGTAGAATTAGTCTACGTCACGTAGACCATGTAGCTCTCGCTACAAAAATAGCGTAGGTATTCAATTCATTTTGAAAGATACAAGCGAGTTTTAGACTAAATATTTAATTACAATAATTTTTATACATAGCAGTACAATACTTTTTTTTTTTACTTAAATTTAGCTTTTGTTATTAAACTACATATATTTAAATTCACATATTGCTACATATGTCATATTTGAATCTACTATATTATTTAATGTTTAGTAAATTAAATTTTGATAAAAAATATTCTATTTTGCCAGTAACATAAAAATATTCAATTATTACAATACTTAAAATTTTACTAATGTTTAATTTTTTACTTCGAATACCAAAAAAAGTGATAAAACACACAGTTACCTTTAAGTTTCAATATTTTAAAATACCTTGAATAAATTTGGAACACGACACTAGGTTGGGAACAAAACAAACATTGTGCTGAACCGTTTATACAGTGAGCGAGGTCATTTCGTGTTTTAGCCTCTGTAACAATGAAACCCATGCAAGGGACTACGAAGGAATGAGATTCTATATTGAGATTAATGTATAAATCGACTTTAAAAGGAATATTATGTAGATATATTATTACATTAATTATAAGTCTTATCACAGGATATATATAATTGTAATTTTTATTAATTCGTGTAAACTTTGTAATTAAAATGTTAGAAAAGAGTAACTACTGAGTTTATTGCCGGTTGTTCTCAGTAAAATATGCTCTCCGAACCGGTAGTAGCTTTACATAATCAACACTAACATGACATACATTCTGACTCAAAAGCGCTTTTATGAGCCTACTTGAATAAAGAAATATTCGAAAAATCATCAGCTTCAAAAAAATTACAATATTAATAATGGTCATATTTATCATCGTTATATTTATTAGTCGAGTATAACTCGCGCAGAGTTTAATGCTATATAAAAAAAATAAAAATGGTGCAAGAAAAAAAAAACGTTGATTCTCTTACGAATACATAAATAAGATTTAAGTGAAAAAAAATAACATGGTTAATTTATTATTAGTAATATGTTGTGCTAAATTTTAACTCAGTAGTAGTAGTTAAGTAGAATTGATTAGGTTTAAGGCATAAGGTTTAGATTTAGAGATAATAGTTGATTCAAAAATGAGTTTTATTCCGCATATTGACGACATTATAAGTATGCCTTTAATTACACAAGGGTTTATCAAAAGTAATACATAACATTTTAAGAAATCAAGCACTATGGTTATAAGAAGTACGTTTGAATACTGCTCAGTTGCATGGAATTCGTTTTATCAAACTCATAGACTGAAGACAGATTGGGAAAGACAGATTACATAAAACGTTTCTAAACTATTTGTGTATTAAAAACAAAAATAAAAAAATAATTGAATGAATACTCCAAATTGTTAAAATATTACAAAATGAGTACACTTACTCGTCGCAGAGATATGGTGGATTTGTGTTTTCTGCATAAAATAATATCAGGGAATATAGACTGCCCCGATTTTATGAATCAAATTAAGTTAATTATTCCGAGACAAAATGCAAGGCTTATCAATATACTGACTTTCAAATGTCGATTTTCTAAAACAAATATAGTTGAAACCTTATATAAATATTCACAAAGAGGTGGATTTAGACCAATTTAGTAACAACATTAAAACCTACAAAATTAAAATTAAAAAATACTACGACAATTTACATACTACATTAATCGATAAACACTGCCACGAATTGTTCATACTACTTCCGCATCGAAAGTTTTTGTTTATATTTCGGTTTGGATTATTGTACATTGTGTTGGCTTCCTTATTAATTAATAAAAAAAAAAACCGTAATAAATTAAAAAAAAAAAAACATAAAATATTTAAAATTCGACAAAACGGCTACAAAAATATATCTTTCGTTGCGTGAGTTGCTATAAATAGAACCCTATTTATAGTAGACTATATTTGATCGCTCTCATTCGATTTTTGACTTTGAAATCAGTTTTATTTTTAAATTTTCCCACTCACATATAATAGCACAGTTCGTTAGCTGACAAATAATCTATGAAATGAGGGCTAAAGAGAATGGATCGAAACACGGCCTATATTGCGAGATATTATTGAAGCACTTTTGTGTTACAATTTGAAATGAACAATATCGCTGTGCGATGAATGCCGGTGTAATGGATATACAACGTTCTGTAATCACGACCTTTGTATTTGAGCATCAGTGTTATGGTCCAGTTAACATAATGCTGTTGATTTCGTATATTTACAAAATGGCTGAAACATATATATTTTAACCGTAGTTAAAAAATATTGAGTATATATATGCGTATGACCTATATATATATAAGGATATAAGCAATATATATAGCAACACTTTCGTTGCACTTCATAGACTTAACGAAAGTGTTGCTAATAAGTGAATACTAAAAGTGAGAGAGTAATAAGTGTATTCTAAAATTATAAACTAAAATCATTTATAACCATTAACCATTCATGTATCAACAAGTCGCCATTATCCAATATCTTCCAATTATTGTAATAATAATTAAATCTCTTGAAAACATTTGAAGTGATATAGATTTATTTCGTTTTTGGTACGTCTTTTTTAGCTTCTTGAATTTATTAAATGAGTTTCGAATGAAATACTGCTGCTTCACTCGTGAGTTTTGTTCAAACCGAGTGAGACTGCACTATTACGAGTGGAGGTCAAAGAGTCAACGGAATGCTGAGGATAGGGATACTAACTTTATACCCACATAATAGGGAACTCTTAAAAAGTATATAAACTATAAGAAAAAAAAGTAAATAGAAAAATTTGAGCATCGTGTTCAAACAAAGACATTAGTATGGTTTCAGTGGTAATTAATGCAATGGAAACCTTTTATGGAACTGGACTAGTAAAACTATGATTCGCAAATGTCATGTCATCTACATATATAACAAAGATCGAGCATTGATCGAGGATGACCTTCGCTTTAGTCTGCCGAGAGGCTACTACGTCGGACATCATCGAAAAACTCGTTAGATATGTATTAGAAGACACATCAATAGTCAAGAGGGGTATTTCGACTCAATTCAAGGGTAATGACTAACAATATTTTTTTAAGAGTTAGAAAAATTATTATTCCTGCCTGTTAAACTTATTGAAGTTAAGGTACATTTGAAAAGAAAAATAATATTGTTATTGTATTTAATTTACAACGCATCCATTCTGTAGATTATTAGATCTCCCCTCGTAACTCTGTGCGAGGCACTTGACGAAATACATTCATTATTACAATACATAAAATTTGACCGTTTCAGTATAAAGTATTAAATAAAATAGAAGCAACATTTTTATTTTATTGTATACAAAACAAAATACTCATTAATAAATTTAACGTTATTATTAGACAATTAAGGATCAATTTAAATTGTTAAATTACGCATCAATTTCTTAATCAATGTTATTAAAGAAACTCAAAAATTACTAAATTTCTAAATGTATATAGACAAAGGCATCTTTAAACATTTTTATCTAGCTTGACTTGTTTGTTTCGTTGGGTCACATTTTGTGATTGAAATTCAATCCCCTTCCTCTTGACCTTTAGTTTGATGACAATGCAATGAAATATACTAAATGTCATTTAAAGTCGAAAATGACAAGCACAGCCTATCCAGCGTAACCTGGTGTAGGAATATACGTCCCACGATTTTATATTTGAGTCTGATCAATCCCCAATTTGATGAGAAGAAAGGTGTACGACCAGTACCTTGGACCTACCTAATTATTTTTTAGCTTTAAGTACATCGTCTACATCATTATTAACTTTCTTTTGAATAAAATTTTTTAACTTCAAAAAGTTTTTATCTAAGTATTTTATTTATCAAAATGTAATTAATTTTTGAAAATATTGTAACTTACAATATTTTGTCAAAAAGTACAATTTAAACATTAATTCTAAATATTCAACTTGTTTTTGCTTGTTTCTTTATTTTAAAATACATAAAGAAGAATATCTGAGTACATCATTTAATTAAAAAATCTCTAAACAAAGTTCTAAATTGCCCTTAAGGTAACAAAGCGGGAATTCAAGCATCACTTTCGGTACGGTTCGTCGATTTTGGTGTACGCAAAGTTCCAAGGGTTCATTATCAGCATTTTTATCTTCTGTCTATAAAATGTACAGTAAAATTGTTTACTCTTCATAACGTTATGCTTAATATATTTAATAGAGGCCAAAATTCAGTTCGTAAGACGGATTCACGCCAGTATCTTTCGCTTGCTACGTACAGTGGAATAAGGTAAAAAGTATTTTAAACAATCTTCATAAAACTTAAAACCTTTCTCTTATTATCAATGCATTGGTTTGTCTAGTGCTGAAAATTTAACTATCTGGCGAGCCTACTCAATGTATATCTTGTGTTAAACAAGGACTTAAAAGAATAGTGCCGCCACTAATTTTCAGTTCTCTTAAAACATTTTGTCGTCACTCAAATATACATCGTTTTAATAAATCACTCATAATATTATATTGACAACAATCAATAAATAGTAAAGCCGTAGTACGAAATATATATTAACAAGCGATGCAAATATGAAAGTCAGACTAGTGAAACAGCTATAGAATGCAAATGAAAATTGCCATATTGGTTGACGTTTATAGTTACTGCTCCACTTTTTCTTCTTTCTTCATCATCAAGCATCAAGCATCTTTTACAATAAACGAGCTATTTAATATGGTAAAAATTTAAATCGGACAGATGAGATAAGTAAGAGCCGAGATGGCCCAGTGGTTAGAACGCGTGCATCTTAACCGATGATTTCGGGTTCAAACCCAGGCAGGTACCACTGAATTTTCATGTGCTTAATTTATGTTTATAATTCATCTCGTACTCGGCGGTGAAGGAAAACATCGTGAGGAAACCTGCATGTGTATAATTTCAACGAAATTCTGCCACATGTGTATTCCGCCAACACGCATTGGAGCAGCGTGGTGGAATATGCTCCAAACCTTCTCCTCAAAGGGAGAGGAAAATTTACAGGCTGCTAATGCTAATGCTAATGCTAGATGAGATAAGTACATTCAACCCTTATATTAAATATTTACCCACTTCATAATACAAATACATATTGATGTTCGTGTGGCTGTATTTTTTACAGCAATTAACATATTTTTTTTTATGGCATAGGTTGGTGGACGAGCATATGGGCCACCTGATGGTAAGTGGTCACCACCGCCCATAGACAAAGGTGCTGTAAGAAATATTAACCATTGCTTGCACCACCTATGCGCCACCAACCTCGGGAACTAAGATGTTATGTACCTTGTGCCTGTGATTACACTGGCTCACTCACCCTTCTAACCGGAACACAACAATACAGAGTACTGTTATTTGGGGGTAGAATATCTGATGAGTGGGTGGTACCTACCCAGACGGGCTTGCACAAAGCCCTACCACCAAGTAAGTTTTTATTTATTATAAAGAAAAACGTGGCCAAACTATATTACAAGTTTAATTAATTCAACAAAACAATATAAAATACGTCGTGTATATTAATACTATCTCGTGGAACTACTGTTACTAAAGTTAATTAAATTGTCATGATGCACGTCGTCGTATCTCGCTTCTTTACCATTTTTGCCGTTTTTTCAGGACGAGATAAAACCTAATCTCATTTACGTCGTGAAGTTACCCCTGCGTATATTTCAAAATTAAAAAGGCTTTTCAACGTTAACCCGGGAATATGGAATAGCAACGGTACTTTTTAATACAATAAAATCGATTATGGAATGCAAAAAAATGCTTACCACAGGAATTTGAAGCATAATATATACACGACAAGCAAGAAGAAGAATAATCATGCCTACTTGGAAAGTGTGGCAATAAAAACTTTGAATTCGGTCACGTTCCGTGTTCAATGTTCAAAGTATTTTTTTCTCCCCCAATTTTCTTATACAGATTTTACAAATTTGTTTTGAATGATAAAAGTTTATTTTTTTTAACGAAAGTTTTTTTATAACTTATGAAAAGAATGCGTTCTTTTTCTCATATTTGATTATTAGTTGGATATCTAATGCGAGTATCACGCTAGAAATCGAATTCACCTAAACATACCTAAACCGCATGGCATGGCATGGCAAACCTCAGGACAAATGAACAATAAAATCAGTATTTCTGCTGATTGTTCAATTTTTAAATTTAAATTAATGGAATATAATAAAGTAGCCTTGGCATGATAGAATGCAAATGTGTGTGTTGAATTTTAGAATGTATTTGCTTTTCATGACTTTCGGCTTACATAAATATGACATCCTCACCGATTTCGGCCACGGAATCATAATTATCTGCGTAGCTTTATAGTACTATATTGCATAAGTATGGTTGCAAATACACCTTAGTAATTCGATGACACGGTAAATCTGACACCTCGTTGATTCTTTACGAACTTTCCGAGGCACGGGAATGTATGCACTGCTGACTACTAACTCTGGGCTGGTACAGAGAATTTATCTAGAGAAAAAAACCCAATAACTTTGTATTGGTCCGGGATCTAGCATCTTATAAGTTAGCCTCTAATCCTATAATACATATAGTACAAAGATAACAAACCTGACAGCGGGCACCTCCAGTATGTCCCATTCGACTGACATGTAGAACTCCGAGAGGTCTACACCGACGGACACCACGTTGCTCCCAGCCTGCTCATCCATGTGCCTCAAGTCCACCTGTACACACATCCTCATTCCAAAATTTAAGCGAATTTTACTAGCATGGTAATATTGAAAGCGACGTTTGTAACTATCGAAAAATCTTTAATTTTTTTTTTCTCAAGTAACAATTATTTATGGAACTGCAATGAAGTAACTCTGCTATATCTTGAAATTTTAATTTAGTACTTTTTTTCAATGTAATTTTTTTTTAAATTAAGAATACTCTTTTTTTAAAATAACTTATTGTATATGATTTCTGCATAGAAATTAATATTCGAAGCATCAAATACAAATACTTAATGTAAAACACACAACAAATATACTGACATTTAACTATCTGGCATAATTTTGAATGCTATTTAAATGAGATTAGCTTTTAAAATTAACATTGTCGTTATTTAATATTTACGTCGAGCAAAAATATAACGTATTGATAGAAGTGCATATCGAACTCTTGTATTTTTGCTCAAGCGTAAATTAATTTATAGATTTTTTTATTTATATTTCCTTTTTAATTTTAACATTTATCACACATTTCATTATTTAGTTATTTTGTTTATCAGATACATGCTCCCTGTCACACAATGTGTAGGCACCTAAAAATCAAGAATCAATTAGTGATCTGTAACAAGAGTTTATGACATCGACTTCCTTCTTGACGCCTTTCGAGATAATTATTACTGAAATCATACCACAAAGTGTGTCAAGTACCTGTATAAAATCGCTTTTAGTTCATTTATTTAGAACGACACTGAGCAACAAGATCTCGAATCATGCGAAATAGTAACAACGCGAAACACAACACCTAGATCAATTTTATGAGCTTTGAGTTTTCAACGAGTAATAATGGAGGCTGACCCCTATTTTTCTTTAAATCTCTCTAACATCAGTGTAATAGTATCGACTAGGGTGGACTCCATTGTGTGTGACTCGTCAAAAAACAAGGACAACGGAAGCACCGGCTCCGCCGCGCATGTGTGTGTCGCGCGGGAACGGCGTGAAGCCGCGAGTGTGTCTGTCGCGTGGAGGCGAAGCCGCGCGACTATCCATATGCCGCTCGCCTCAGCACAACAACGGCCAGGAGCTAATTACTAACACAAATCATTATCACGCAATGCAGACTCTATAGTCTATACTAAACGCGGTCGTTGTTGCTTTGAGGCTCGAGCTTTGTTCTTGTGTAGCGAGTGCATGCAAGACTGTCTCTTCGAGTGAAGTCGATGTGCATGTATCGATTCAATCGACGACACGGTCGCTCTAATGTTGACATCTATTTTAATTGTGTATCGTTTTATTCTGTTATAGTTTTGTTATGATAATGACTACATGCAATGACCAGCGACACCGAATTCTTACAGCCACTAAAGTCGCTAATAGGGAAAGGTATAAAATATGCAATAAGATGGCCGTTAATGCTCCAAAATATAACGAATCAAAATGTGACGGTTATCTTTTTCAGACTTCGTGTAGTGCTTAAGTTGTCCACGTGTAGTTTAGTGTAAAGCTGTGTAAGAGACGTGGTCACGGTTTGCGGCTCTCGGCCGTGTGATCGGGAATGCAATTGGTTCGGAACTAAGCCGGAGACATGCAGTGTGTGCACCGTGTAACACAGAGGAGGCATGCAGCAAGCACTTGTGTTAGCTGTTTGTGTTTCAGAAAGTGTGTATAGGCGCGAGCGGAGCCAGCTGGAGCGGGTAAAATAAACGGGATAAAACCATTCCGCGCTACGAGTCAATCTTATATAATAGATCTTTATAGATAACCTCTAGGGCGGAATGATTTAGTAAATGTGAGGAAATTGGATAAGGATCAAGTTAGTGACGTTGCATCCCATATCACCTGACATTTAAAATTTTATACCTTTCCGTGTCGAGCGAGGAAGGCCGATCGAACTAAGTGGAACCGATCGAGGATATTCTGGAGCATTCGTGGACACGCACGTTGACATACTGCTACTCCACATACTTAAAAACATCACCATCGCAAAGGTTATGTAAACTTGCAACTTGTTAATGCTAAAGAGCGAGGTACAGGCGGCTAGCGGGCGGCGGCTAGCGTCGCGCGCTCGTCGCCTTTCGCACTAGCACCGACGCGAAAAGTCAATGTGTTTAACATTATTAACATACCACACAGACAGAATAGTAATATTAATTACACGACGAAAAACGTTCGAGCCAACAAGCTACTGCATGGACATGGGCCGGAGCGGCGGGCCCTACGCTACAGCCCGCGCGCGCGGCGCCAAGCGGCGTACAGCGGGGCGTCACCTTGAAGCCGTCATACGTCCAGCTGCCTAACTTAAGCACACAGGTTTGCACGTCGTAAGGAAAGAACTCGACGTCGATAGAGCAGGAAGACTTATAGACTGCTGGCGGCTGCCACACCACCATGCCATTGTGGTACACCGTGGCCTTGGTCATCAGCGTCACCTCGTAGTTTCCATCGGCGCTGCGGACAAACAGAGTGGTCAGCCATAGCGGTGGGAGAGACCCGGTAAATTACCTTGAATCCGTCGTACGTCCAGCTACCGAACTTAAGAACGCATGTTTGCTCGTCGAAGGGAAAATATTCCACATCTATTTCGCAGGAAGACTTGTAAATAGCAGGCGGTTTCCATTCGACCAGCCCTTGGTGATAGATGGTTGCCTTGGTCGCCAACGTTACCTCGAAGTTGCCGTCGGCACTGCAATATTAACGCACATTACAAGCCGGCACGGGCCCCACGCGTCAGCCCTTTAGTTCGCGATAGTGTGTTCATCTGTGGCGTCGTCGGTTGTTTATGTTCATCCTTACATGTGTAAGTGTGAATTGTTTCCTATAATACGAGTATCAAAATATAACATAACACTTCTGTTTTCACTCTCGTTAACTTTGTGGAATTGTTCTGTGTGTACAAATGTGGCTGCAAGTTTAGATATTTACAATATTCGACATTTTGTATTCCTAAACAGCTTCGCGTTACATTTTTTTGTGACTTATGTGAATGAAAATGATCTAATTTTAAAATTTAACGTGGATATAAAATACATACAATAAATGTGTCATATTTACATATTTATCAGACAAGCTAATCCCAATAAAATTGATAAATTCATGTGTATTAAATAATACTTTATTCAAATATAACCTGCGTGTGTTTAAAACGTGATGAAGAGAAAAAGAGTAATTTGGAACAGTCTTGAAGGATTAGGGTAAAAGGTTCACATTTGAAAGAGGCATGACCTAAGAAGGGAGCGGCCGGAAATGAGCCTGGATTGTGCCGAGGTCATTTATCAAAGTCCGCCTCTTCATGCGGCACATAAGACTAATCGAATGTCTTCTCAGAATTATTTCTAATCAACATCCACTGAAATCATCTGTCATTATTATAAATCAATCAGGAAATAAATAACACAATTTAGAATATTTATCTCTTAGTAATTATACATTAAAAACACAAAATAACTTATCAATCACTTCCACGAATCAAAACATCCACAGCATTTAAAGTACAGTTTAAAACATCCTCCAAATCATCTTTAACGTCACTTATTAACTTACTGATTCCAGATTTAACTCTATCGAATATTAAACTAAGACCATCTACAAACGTAGGATCACTTTTGACCTAAAATAAACAAACATTTATTAACCTTAAAAATATAATTATTAAATATATTAGTTTCGAAATCGTATTTACCAATTTAAATAAAGTATATGACATTAACAACGCTAATATGATTTTCATGACAATAAATAATTAACAAGCGTTTAAATTACTGCGTTACAGACGCGCTTATAATTTACGACTGGTGAATAAACATGATATAGTACGAGCTGTTATAACATATTACGTACAGCAAATATTTAACGTTATACATTTATAAATGAAGGGTTCGTACGTCATATTAAAATGAATTTTCAATTAGTTGTGTTAGAAACAGACTCTAAATTCATTATTGTTCAATGTTACACGAGAAATCGTTCACGAAGTTATAAACTTCGTCAAATTAGTTAAGATTGGAAACTTTTATCTTATAACGAGTTTGAAACCACTTATACCTATATATTATTTGTCTGTGAATTCTGGCGTGAATTTATAGAAGCTTGACAATTTGAAAATTATGGCATTTTATAATATTAATTCACAAAATGATCTATCTAATAGCATGGCATACGTCGAAAAGCATTTACCAGACTTTTGTACTGCAACATCAATGAGGCTGAAGGTCTAATAAAGTGACGTATCTATACTAATGGCGCAACGATCAATAACGCATTCAAGCACAGATAACGGGAACTATGAGAGCTCTAATACCTTTATATAAAAGCCGGTGATATATTTAGGAGAAAAATTTAAACTTTGGTTATTTAAAGTGTGTTTTTAAATGATGGTATTATTATAGAATAGGGATTAGTGTGAATATGACGAGTAGAGAATATGCATTTCGTTTTTTTTTTTTTTTATTTCAATCAGAAGTAGTTGTAGTCTATCATTAAAATACTAAGGAAACATGTACAAGGGAGAGAACCTTAAAGTTCTGTTTCTTTTGTAATTTAGAATACAAAATATAAATTATACTATAAAATTTTAGAACAGTACTTTAATGTAGACTGAGGGACCATGAATGTTTTTATGGCGTATGGAGAAGCGATACGGCGTAGTGGAGCGATGAATACTAAACCGCGCGTGACTCGGCATCATTTATAACTATTTTTGTTTTTTCAACTATTTCGGACAATGCCAGAAACTATAGAGAACTTAAACTAATCGAGTATACTCGAATTGCTACAGCTGGCAAATATATAATATCTAATATTTTCTGATTTCATCGATTTCTAAAACTAAATAAAGATGCTATAATAACTTGGTTTTTGACTAAATCTAAGCTGAGAACCACAAAAGTGACATTTCGATTTGTTTTCAATATTTGACCAAACTATTATTTAGTTTTGGTGTTTTTAATTATATGATGAAGCAAATATCTATATTTACTTTAATATAAGATAATAAAAAAAATGTTACATTGCTAAAACGACTAACTCTAATTATTATAGCCACCTAAAATACATACCTGTTTGACCGCTTTTCGTGTTGTAAAAGGTTATGAAGACATGTATAGATATTAATAAATTCAAAACTTAAAAAAAATAATAATAAGATGGATGTGTCGTAAAACACCCAGTTGGAACGTAGTTGCTCTCACTCTATATTACCTACGTATTATAAAACAGACACAATGAAATAAATTAACAATTATTGAGAATAATAAAATATAAAATTGTTATTAAAAAAACCGGTGTGCATTAAAACAATAACAAAAAATAGCCTTTATATTAAACCGTATATAATTGAAAGAGAAAGAGGTCGCCCGGGGACGACATTTTCTGCCAGTTCACACTATTATAACCCGCTTAAAAAAACAAAAAGGCAATCATATAATTTAATTTATATATATTTTTGTAGTCTTTACTCATAGTTGTCTAACGTGCCCTAGGGCTTCTTGTAAGCAAGAGCGTCACTTAATACTAATGAACGCCGATCATTTACCACAGTGGGGAGGGCGCTAGAGTTCTAAAGCATCCTGTTGAAAAATAGGCGATAAATAATGCACCCTAACATCGTTAAGCAAAACGCGAACAATGATCAGAATCCGTGACAAGAAGCAATAAATAGACGAGACTATGCATTAAAAACAAAAATCATAGGAAAGGCAAAAAAAACCCGCGTGAATTTTAACCGCTGATTACGGATTCAAAGCAGGCAAGTACCACTGATTTTCATGTGCATAATTTGTGTTTATAATTCATCCCGCGCTTGCATGTATCTAATTGCAATTATATTCTGACACATGTGTATCCGCCACCCCACAGTGGAGCAGCGTGGTGTAGACTCCAAAACGTCTCCTCAAGAAGGAGAGGTGGCCTTAGCACAGCTGTCAGGCATTTGCAGGCTGTTACTTCTTTTTTTAGGCGTCAAAAAGCAAACACAGATGGATATATTGGAGTACATAGAGTGACTGATTTTTTTCTATCTATATATAAGTATTTTACTGATTTTATTATATAATTTTTCATTTTGGCAAAATAGATAACACGTCGATTACGTTTCGTTATACTTAATTATAAATAAAGAATAATAAATGATTGTATTAAAAAAAACCGATCCGATTTTTTAGATTGATAAGAAAACTCTCTCTAAAGAGCAATTTCATTGCTTCGCGGAGAACGGGAAATAGGATTGGGATATAAATCCATTTTTTCAGTAACTTTATTACAAGTATTACTGAAACCAATTTATTTCCAAAATATTTCATTACCTCAAGATTTTTTTGTAAATAAATATTTGACATTTACTTTATAAAGGTAAGCAGAATCTGGCATTGTCAATTGTAATCGCAAAATACTCAGCCGATGAACAATCTCAAGAAGGTGATATATTTCTAAATATATTATTATCTATATAGTTTGTTTTAAAAAAAAACATTTATACAAGGATAACTTAAGTAGAAAAATTTAAATAAAAAAAAAATATTCTAAATATAGACATCTTCGAAGTGGCCGTTCCAAAATTATGGAAACTGCATTCTCTCCGAAAAATGTCTTTCGCAATAATTTATTACAAGTAATGTAAGTTAAACCGAATCATTTAATCAATATATTTTCAACGAGTCTCACTTATGAAAGTGAATAAGAAGGCCGATCGAACAGAGCAAATTTGTGAGTGAACCGATCGCTTTTCCATCACTAAAATTTAAATTTATATTTAAGAAAGCATTTTATATATCAATCAGGAGTTTTTATTTCTCACTTGTTATAAAGCACGATGTCCGGTCGCCATATGTGGTCGGAGGGCACGTGCAGCATATGCACACCGCCGTACTCCCGCGGCTCCCAACGCAGCTTGTAATCGTACCACGACTGCTCCACCCACAGGTTTGTTGTCATAATTTGATTCTTCAAGTTCTGAAAGAATATTTATTGTAAACAACTTAAATTCAATAATTTGGGACAAAAGTTTTAAAGGGCGAGTGATCCAATGTAACTACATGCACAAGGAACACAACATCTTAGTTCTCAAGGTTGGTGGTGGATTGGCGAAGTAAGGAATGGTTAATATTTGTTACAGCGCCAATGTCTATGGCCGGCGTTGAAACGAAAACAATAATTACACTGTCCAACTCATCATTCATATCGGGGAACAGCGATTCTATTTATATATATTTTTTAACATCCTCTTGACTATGACGTGCATGTTTTCTGACATAAGATGTAGCGTAAGAAATTTCGCAACGTGAAAGTGATTAATTACCCCTTGTGTTGTGCTAAACATTCCGTTGAATCATGCTTTGAATATATTAAATATTCTATATATGCAGTAATATAATATGCGACATTTTTTTTTATTTTATACAACGTATTTTTTGGTATTTTATCTATAAATCATTCGTTAAAAGTTTAAAGGTATGTTTTAATATAGAAGAGTTATATATAAAGGAATTATTTAATGCATATTGGACAAAAATATTGGCTCGACCGGCCTGACCTGAGGCAATGTAGAAATATTTTTGATATCTTCCTACCCAAAATTTGAATAATACCACCAAAAATAACATTTATTGGTGCGGTTGGGATTCGATTCTCTAACCTTTGTAAATATAAATTATATTTGTACAAGTATAGAAATATGTATCATACTTGCCTACTTAATTCAATCTCACTTTATTATTTTATATGTATATTCAATTTATTCGAAGGGTTTACTCACATAGAAGATGAACGGAGTTGTAATATCAAGACTAGTTTTTTTTTGTAACCGTCATTAAATTTACGAGGGATAAAACCAAATAGATATATTTTTTTATGATACCTAATTGTGAGATTACTTAATACAGTAGTGTCGTATGTATTCTTAATACATTGTTATTGTTTTGAATAGATAAATAGCACACATTAAAACCTTCTTTCTACTTCTTCTGCTATTTTAATGTAATGATGTTCATAATAATTTAGTTTCAAATATTGTTTAAATGTTTTGTGTCTACTCAAATATTGTATAAACAGTTTTTATTTTTACAGTTTGAAAAATATATATTTGTATTTAGGTTTAGTTTCAAAATTAATACCACGAGTCTTGATATGAGTAAAAAAATAGTATTTGTACACAGATATTACTTTTTGCAACTTGCTGTTGAATATTGAACAAAAAAAAAAGCTCTCCGCAGAACAAAATATCTTGTTTTTACTGCATAATTATTCAATAATAAACACATAAATTCGTTATATAAAAATACGCGACCTTTTTTGCATTACTACATACATTTTACACGAAAATAAAGAAATTGAAGCGTGAAATAATCCTGAGAACAGAACCCTTTGTTTGAGTTTCGTGTTTTACTGGAGGGAAGGCAGCTGTGAAACAGTTTACAGATTTTATATTTTACGGTTATTAATAAAAGTCACCAACTTTGTTTACGGTTTAAATGTGGTATTAATATGTTAAATTTATGTAATGGTCATTCTGTTTTGGGAAAGAATTAGAAGTCTGTTATTATCGGCATGCTAATTAAATACTTTTAATAATATAAGGGTCAAAAATCTTTAAGACATAAATTATGAATTATTACATATATACAATACTCAGTTTTTTCTTTATTATTAATGAACTTCTTATGGTATATTCGATCAAGGTGGCACGAGACCACGGTTTTCTTTGGCATCAGTATGAATTTCAGTCTTAGAGTGATGATAAATTGAAATAATTAAGTTGTCTATTTACTAATAATAATTGAATAGATGATAAGAATTTCGGAGAAGGATATTGCTTGTTTCGTACTTTTCCGGTTCTAGTTTTTACAGTTATTTTTTATTACAATTGTAAATACCTTTAGATATAATGAAATAGTAAATTATATTCTGACAACACTCGATAAATTAAAGCAATTATAATATAATCATTATAATTATAAATATATTTTAAATTGTTGTCCTTATTGTGTGTAATAAATTTAAAAGCGATTGCAGCAGCCGAGTTTTAGAACTTACTTTTTGTTAGAAAGTCAATATTATATATTAAACGTAGACCGGGATTGTTAGTTCAACAAGTAATTAACTTTGCCACGTATATTTACTCTTATAATCGCTTAATACTGTTGCCGGCACATTCCTTTATGATACAGTTAGGTGAACTGTCAAATGGGCCAGTTGCCAATACTGCACATAGACATTGGCGATGTAAGAAATATTAGCCAATCCTTACACCAATATCCCTCCAACCTTGAGAACTAAAATGTTAGTTTAGCCTGTATTCACTGGCTCACTCATCCTTCAAACCTAAACCACAACAATGCTAAGTATTGCTGTTTGGCGTTAAAATATCTAATCAGTGGGTACCTTGACGAAAAGGCTTACACAAAGTCATACCACCATGACTCAGCATAAGAGAGACTTTGAATAATAAGCGTAAACTTGTGTTCTTTTTTTTTAAGATTTTTAATTTTTAATACACGAATTTTAAATTTAAATTTTTAAATATTTTTGCTATGTTGCGTTATCTTAAATCTTATGGTAAGTTGTTACCTCAATATATTTACAATAACACTTACTTCTGACACTCTCAATCTATCAACTGAAACGAGGCAATATGAAATGTTGATTGAATTGGTATTTGGCAGGAATATTGAGCATGTGGTATCTTACATATATATATTACTAATAAATATACATTTTAAGAGGACATTTTTAAAACTCCTAGCTTGAGGCTGTTGTTCCTAAATATTACAATACAGTCTACATATTTTATCAGCATATTTTTTTCATTATTATATTCATTCGTCAGAGTTTACGCTTAATAAAAACCGCACAAAATTTTCCATTTAAAAGCGGACCGCAATGAAATTGAAAGATATCTAAGCTGTTAAGACTTTCTTTGACTGAGAAAATTTAATATTCTCAGTTTTATCAGAAAACGTAAAATATGATGTTTAACAAAATATAAACGATACACCAATTTATATAGTTAATCTTACAAATCCATTTTTTGGTCTCTTAAAAATAATAGTCTTTTTTTAAATAAATGGTAGGCGGCCGGGCAAATGGGTCACCTGATGGTAAGTGGTCACCGCCGCCCATAGATATTGAAGCTGTAAGAAATAATAACCATATCTTACATTACACCAATGCGCCACTAAACTTGGGAGCTAATATGTTATGTGCCTTGTGCCTGTTACACTGACTCACTCACCCTTTAAACCGTAACACAACAATACTAAGTGTTGTTGTAGCGATAGAATATCTGATGAATGGGTGATACCCACCCAGACGGGTTTGCACAAAGCCCTACCACGAAGTAAAAATACATATATTATTTAATGTTTATTTCCTTCAATAACATTGTAAGATGCTCTAAAGTATCTCATATCAATATTGTTAATAGACCCTTTCAATAAACGCTACATCATATTGATTTCAGACACGTCGAAGTAACGTCACAAAGACAGATAACTTGTTCAACTGCAAGAGATTTAATGTCAAATAGAAATATTTCAAACTTAGACTGTAAGCGGAAATCGAAATCGCATCTCCTGAACTAGAAGGCAATGCCCACTCGGATCCAGACGGTCATTGCATCTCAATCTAATAAAGGAAAATGGATCGATTGCACGGGAACTCGAAATACGATTGTTAGTTTTCAATCTCTGAACAAGAACAAATCTTTAACGTTGCCTTATCCTTTATTTAAATTACATTTAGAAATTTAATAATGTTAGAAACATTTCATGTTGAATTCGTTTGAATTTACAGTAGCGCTCAAAGATGATTCTTATTAGTTTAAATTTGTGATTTAATTTTGTTTCCATGTAGTTCATACACAATTATATGATTACCGAGTAATAGTATATTATTGAAATCAAGTTTGAACTTTTTATTTACTTTACGAAACGTGTCCAAACATACTCTAAAGTATTTTAACAATAATTCCGTTCTCGTTTGTCGAGGGTGTGTGTGAGGGTTGTGTTCAAAATTTAGAAAAACTTTTCTTATAAATAGTTATATATCATTTATTAAATTTAGTCTGAAGAATATTTTAATGACTCAATAGATAATTAAAATTTTTTATCTCAGTTGATGAAATACGGTATGTGAAACGTTCTAAAACAAATTATTTGATGTTCAACACCAAATATCTACAGTAAAATATGGATGTGCAATATCATGGTCTAGGGATGTTTTTTTCGCCATGAACCTTAGAGTTAGAGTAGAAGGGAGTATGAATCGATTTATTAATACAGATATATTGTAAAAATCAAATGCTACCGTATCACAAATACAATCTAAGTATGTACTTAAATGACTTCATGAGACGTATGAAAATGAACTTCTGAAGTGGCCAAGTTAAAGTGCCGATTTAAAATCCATAGAGAATCTTGGGGAGGAATAGGATCAGAGCGTGAGATCTAGAAACTATTTAAATTAGGATGTCTTATAAGAAGCAATGAATCGTAATATAATGAAAAAATTCAAAGCAATTCCGGCTCATTACGAGACTATCGTAAAGGAACTCATATGAATTAATTTATACCGAAAAAACTGATTTAATGCTGATTGATTGAATTTCAGTACAAATTGATTCAAAAACTGTCAAAATACTTTTGTATCAAAAGTATAGTATAGTATAATTAAAAGAAATTTGTTAAATATTTCATTATGTATTCCAATTTGATAAACATATACTTACTACTATAAATAAATAAATTTATGAAGTTATTATTAATTGCTTTTATTTGTTTGTATAAGGTAGGTATCTAATAAAATACACTTATCAAAATATTTTTGTGAGGTACTGTTTTTGTGGTTGAATAATAAATAGGGAAATTTTGTTCTCCTCTGTCAAACTTTTGTTTTTATTGGACGAGCACAAAACTTTGAAACGACTTAATTAATAAAACAAAGCTCGTTGAATAGCTTGAATTTAATTTTGTAAACTCTTAATTAGACGTGCGCAACTTACTTAAGTGCTATGGATGAATTATATCACCTTCTAAAGAGGTTTACTTACAAAAAACAATTCAATCACAAATAGGAGACACCAAAGCTTCTCTTCATAATTGTTAAATCATCAAGGTCTAAGGTTATAATCAATATTGAATAGAAATAAGAATATAAACTCTCTAACAAAAATCTATCAAAACTTTGAGTTTTAATTAACCCACCGCTTCACCTTAAAAGCAAATTACCACCCACTCATCAGATATTCTATCAATCTTCATTTTACTGAATTGTATTAAATGTAGCACAATTCTTACCACCGGTTCGGATTGCAGATTCTACAGAAAATAATAGACAAGCAGCAATGAAGTTACTCTTTTTCAAAATTCGAAATACAATGTTATTTCAATTAAATACAATTAAATTATATAAAATAACCTGCCTGAAATTGAACAAGTATTAGGTCCACGCTCTTTTATCATCTATATAATCTTGAATTGAATAATTAACCTTATTTAAAAATGTTTTTTAACAAACGATGTAAAATTATAAATCGGCAAAGTTATATTGGCTACCCGGTGTTCTTCGAAGGAGCGGGAGCGGTAAGCGGAGGCACTTTCCTCGCCCGGCAGCCACCTTTTGTGACATAAAATGTTCGCAGAAAGAAACCATCTCCTTTCAGCCTCTCTCTCGCAATTTAGCGTGGCGTATATCACGTTGCCCAGCGAGAGGTCCCCGCCGATAATTGCTACCAACATACTCCATAAGGGTGTGGCGCTCCGAGTCCACACGCCATTCTACACTCATAAAAACTGAATTTAGCCCTGTAAAATTAACAATTTGGCTTTGAAATCGAACTCCCACCTAACGTATTCAACGATAAACGACATAAATAATCTAAAATAATATTCTTTGTAATTATAAAATAATACAATATTATATTGTTTTTGTGTGTACATAACCTAATTACTCTTATAAGAAACGTATCTTAATAAAAGTTTAATATACACAAATAACTCTGTACATTTTAAATACACGTACATATATACGTCACGGATTACGAGTATATCTTGTGGTTGAAGGGATGTTCGTTCAGTCAACAGGGTACCAGTTACCACTGTGTTGTTAGCGAAATTATAAATTATTCAGGGCACAATTTCGAGAATTTGTGCTCGCTTTCTACCGTCACGTTCACAATCTCATACCCTTAGATACGTTTTTCTAATGTTTTATAACAAAGAGCGAACAATTTATAGTTATCTTGAAGCTAAGCTTTAGTGTCTATCTAGAGGATATATTCGTTAACTATGTTGCTTTGAACTAAGAATAAAAAACAGGAAATGCCAAATGTAACTTCTTTTATAAATCTGCGATGGCTCAATGATTAAAATCTTAGCCCAAGAATGGGTCTTCAAACCTGGGTCAGCATCAATGAATTGTCATGTGCTTAATTTGTGTCTTCGGTTCGTCACCCTTAGCCCAACAGTGAGGCGATGACAGGCGGTCAATTCAATTGTTTTTTTTTTTTAAATATTTTTCGATAATATGCAATAATATACATGCTAATGAACAAAAATAAATATATAATTAATATATTTCATGCTGTACGCTGTAGCGGTTGAAAGAAAGTTTGTTGAAATCATTTATTACACTTATTTAACTTAGTTTAAATAAACCGAAACTATTTTAACATTCAAAAACATTAAGGCGAAAAGGGAAACAAAGCGAGCTGATAACGTAAATTATAGCAACATTTAACTTCAGTTTAAATCAAGCCTTTCACATTTTAGAGTTAAATACTAGCAGAATTATTAAATAACAAATGCATTCAAGTTTGACTTAAATCAGTTTCTGAATGTTATAATTTAATTTATAAATTAAAGCAAATATAAGTCTTTAAATCATTAAAAAATTGCTTTATTTTGACTTTCACGTAGTATTTAATATTTTATACAAAAGAGAAACAACGATGAAATTGATGATTTAATGATGTCCTCCTGACTGTTCACGGTCACGGTTGACATTCTCAAGGGAGACTAGGCAATTGCTCGTGACATATTAAAATACACAAGTGTGTGCGTAAACCCATGTGCACTCGTATCTTATGCTCATAATGCGCGTTTTTAACCAATACCCGGTGAGACTGAGCACAAGACAAACAAAGCAGTCAATTGATCAAGCCAATACTAAGTGTTCCTGTTGGGCATTCGAATGTCAGATACGGGTGGTACGATAAGGGAATGATAGACGGCAGGGCTTGCATAAAGCCTCACCAACAAACCTCGCCATATGACGTGAAAACTTGAATAATAAATAAACTTGTGTTCCTTTTTGAGGATTAAATTTTTTAATTTAGTAAGTACAATATCTAATGTATGAGTGCTACCTACCCAGACGGACTTGCACAGAACCAAGTAAATAACGAATAACGATCATTGTTCCGAAAATGTTTTTGTTGATTTGATTTAGACTTTCCTTGCGTGTAAAAATATTTATAATAGAGGATTGTATATAATCTGTTATTTTCAATCATTAAAATTATGATTCAGGTTGAAAGCATTTGTTTCTTTTGCCAATAGCATGCAGATCTTGACTCAGCCGTGTTCTCTTTCGGTACGTTATCGAAAAATGCAAATGAAAATAAGAGCAAAACATTTTGTACGGAGCTACTGTTGTAATTAAGTTTTAATAACACTCGACCTGTAAAAACTACGGTCATCGGTTTAACGGACTACGAGTTTTGGATCGCAAAATTTGTGCAATTAAATGTTTTAATTTCGACTTCATGTTATAAAACTCAGTTATTCACATGTAAAGTTCAGAAATTGTCGAATGCCTGTAAAAAATACAAATGTTTTTTTGCTAAAAATGAAATATTGTTTGGCCTAATTGGTAATGGGTAATTTAATTAATATAGATTACTATATAATAATAAATATAAATAATATGACAAGACAAAAAAATCTCACTAGTACGAGTATATTCTGAATTACTTTTTTCAGGTGAGGTTGTGACGAGTGTGTAGGTGCTACTAGTAAAATATATTCATAATTTATTTATGAAACAACTTCTGCTCGCGGTTTAACTCCCGTGTGCGGTAGTAGGTGTTAGATAGCCTATGTTTGAAGTCGGGGTATAAACTGTCTCTATTTAAAATTACATCCAAATTTGTCCAGCCGTTTTGGGTGTCTGAGTAAGAAACATCCAAACATACAAATTTTCATATTCATATATCATTAGGATAACGAACGTGTTTTGTTGGGTAGGTTTTCCCGATAATTAATCTATTAAAAGATACTCTTTCCTCGAGAACTAGCTTGTTTGTTTCAAAAAGTGTATATTGGATGCAATAAATTTAATTAGCCGGAATGATTGTAACGTGATTGAGGAGGATTGAAATGTTATACTTGACATTTCGTGAAAAGTAAAAACAAATAGCTACTTTATGTTTTGTAAAATAATAATAAAATTTAATTAGTTATTTAACAATATTTCATTATTTTGAAAGTAACGAAGTAACTAAATTAAATGTAAGTTTCATAAAATAATTGAGATAATGAATACGCAATAGTTATTAAATTCACATCTTCACGTCTCAGGAAACACTTTAACAATTAAAATTCTAAAGACGATCTCAATTGATATCCGTTCTTTTGAATTGCCCACACTGCATTAACCGTTTATTATTCTCTTTTAAAAGATCGCCCGTCTCAAGTTTTTTGTGGATAAAAAGAGTTAAAAGATTATAGTAAAATGTATTTATTATATTTTTTTATTTTATTCAATGTTATGGTACTCATAGTTATTTATTTATTAATTCTTTGTATGTTCCAATTAACAATATACATATACATACGTGATATAGGTACATAAAAATATATCAGTATTTTACATACGAAAACAGCGATGGTCAATGATGAATGGAAATATTTGGGCAGAAGACCAGTAATATTCTTTAACAAGTTTTTTGGTGAGCCTTATTGACATAGGCAGTGAAATTAAAATACTTGAAAAATATTTAATTTAGAAGGACGAGGAATTGGGTGGAAAGTAAAGAACAAGGCCCTTAGTTGATCGAAGCGGCAACATGTTAATCACTTATTGAGACAGAGTACATATATTGTAATTCAGAAGAGAAGAATATGAGTACTACTACGAAATAAGGTCATATAGTTAGCGAAGTACTCAGGGAACCGATTACAGAAATTTGTTACCACTCGAGTTTTTCCATTAAAATTAACAACATAAAATTTGTTAAATTATATTAACAAACATTGTCAAAATTCAATATACGCATGCTCAAATAAAGTAAAAGAAAATATAGTGCAACAAAACAAATTGATTCTATGGTACAGAAGGAAACTGCGACGGACGATATTAACAAAAAAATAGAGGAAGAAAAACCCTAACAATGGAAGTAATCAGCCAAGGAACGTTCAATGATATCATGAGAAGAACGTATAACGCATCAATACTCTGAAAACTGTTGACCATTTGATTCACGACTCCCAAATTCCCGAGCCTTTGCACGCCAATCCACCATTTATAAAAAAATAATTGAAGTACTACGCTTCATGATTCCCAGATTGCCAAAACCTCCACAAGTAGGGGGATATACCTCATATTGCAAGCGAATAATATAAATAATAAACGAATTTCTCGATCGGTTTCCTTGTCAAAGTTGTACCTACTAAGCTATATGAACTATAGAACTGTAAGCTACCAACAACTTCGGGAGGTTTCCTTTCGACGTTTATCGACCCCAGTACGACATGCCTGATTAAAATGACCTTGCACATGAAGGCACATAAAAAATGCAAGTTAAAGCAAAGGCACAGACAACATCTCTTTAGAGACATAAAAAAAGAACATGATCTTTGTCTTGCGCAGTATGCTCAGGCTACGCAGTATTCTGGCAAGTTGTTAGAGCGACTCAGCAAAGTTAATAATATCGTCGGCAAATCGAAGTTGAGAAATGTACTCAACGCTTACATTCGCCAACTTTAGACGAAAACGACTCATTGGTGAACATTTTCGGGGACTTCCATGTCTTACCCGTCTGTGCACTTGGGCGTCTTCGTCTTACAGACTTGAACTTAGACGGTCGTTGTAGCGGCATTATACAAACACATCAGCAACATCTGACATCTGTATCGTTTCGAAAGAATCAAAGGCATTCTCGTAATCCACAAAACCTATAAATGGCGGTTGATTGTAATACTCGGTCTTCTGCACAATCTGCCGAACAGTATGGATGTGATCAACGGTGCCGTAGCCTGATCGAAAGCCGGCTTGCTCTAAGGATTGACATTTGTCAAGCCAACAGCAAATACGTGGCTCAATACAAAGATGGGTCTGTTGTTTTTCAAGAGGGGGTTGGATCATTTTGCCTTGTTGTATGATGGAATTAAAAAGGCTAGCAGCCCCGCAGCAGTATCTTTCAGTATCAAGACAGGAGTCCCGCTACAATAAAATAAAGTATCGACCTGTAAATGTACGGTCAAGGGCCTCCTTTTTTCATATTGTCATAATTTATTTTGACCTTGTCCTATAGTCTAGTCGTAATCTTGGCTTGTCATAGCTATTTAAATACATACTTTATTATTAATAACCTCATAAAAATAAATTCAATATATTTCTTATCTCAAGCTGAAAGACTACAAAATGAAACAAATAAATCTAGATCACAATAATTCTAGTTTCATCTTATGGTCTGCGAAAAGAAAGACTACACATACTATTTTAATGCTTTATAATGGCTGTGTCCACTCAGCGCAGCTGGTAACATTTTCTCACGCTACATTAAATATCAAACATAATTATTATACATGGCTTAACTAATCTTCCAAGCGATATTGCAAAGAAAAAACCTAATTGTTCTATTTAATATCAATTATAATAATTTATATTTTGTGCTACGGTGAAGTATATAATATTGATAAGAATATTAATAACATTTAGTACGAAATACGCTTTTACGTAACTATTTCGATTGGACAAAACCAAATCATATTTTTAAGTTCTCAGTTAAATATGAGTAACTTCATACAAAAGAGGTTCGCTATCGGTATTTAAAGCTGGCTCGTCAGCTCTGAATTGAAGAGGAAATTTTTCTAAAAATGAATATTTCTACGGAAAATAAATGTTTCAGTTGAATTATTTTTACACATATGAAAATAAAACGTGAACGCTGAAGTGTCGCTTTTAAAAGCAGCTTAAATATACTTTTCATTTGGAATTCATTGCATTTTGTAAGAATAAATTGTGCGTTTATATATTTCATGAAGTGTTTTCGAATTTCACTTATATTACAAACATTTCATCTAATGCTATTTATTTTGTTAAAACTAATATATTATAATTGTATGGGTAGACAAAGGATAATCGAGTGACATTTTTCATTCTTCATAGAGAAATTACGCTCTTGTTTTTAACGATTAGGCGTAGTAACGGCTCTCGCGTCGCTACGAGCTTCAATTGCCCGCAGTATATTAAGTAATATAATTGAATACGTGAGAAGTTAGGAGTGTAAGTGGGTATACTTGTGTCTTCCCTACACGTTCGATTCTAATTCAATTTTGTTTTGCCGACAGTCGTAACTTTCGATTACAAGCATGGTGTTACTATTGATAAAACGCTCTTAAGAATATAGATTTAATTAAACTAATATAATAAAGGGAAAATATTTTATTGTTTGTTGAATGAGCTGCTAATCCAATTAACAGAGAACGTCCGCTTGATTATAGTCTATGTAATTGTACCTACGTTTTATGTGATAAAACTCACTATCAAATTAAATCAAAATGAAAATATTCTTTATTCAATTAGGGTCATAAAAGCACTTTTGCATCGTCATGTTACAGTGTTGAATTAAATATAAAGCCAACGGTTTGGAAAGTAGATTCTACTGAGTCGAACCGGAAAGAATTTCAATAGTTACTTTTTTCCTCCATTGTAATCACAGATTATGTCAATAAAGTACAATTACATTTATACATATCCTGCGTAGAAATAAATACAAAGTCTACGCTATTTTGTCATTAATCTTGTATTCTATTTGGCACATTTTATTGGAATAAAATGTACATACTTGTGAGTACATAAAGTTTTTTCAGCAAGCAACTTATCTAAGCAGAAAGTCAAAATTATTTTCATACATGTATCAATTTCAGAGATAGATGGAAAACAATAATTATATCATATACCTATTTTTATTATTGATCTAAGGTTTATAATATATAGGCGATACAATATATTAAATTAATAATTGCATAATATTAATAAAACATTTAAAATTATACGTAAGAATATTCGAATACTATATTCCATTTAGCCCGAAGATAAAAGTAAAGCCGGCGGAACGAAAGTAACAAACGCTCTATAGGATAACACAATGACCAAAACGATACGCTTGACCGTCAAGCTGACACTTAGTCATATTCCCCGTGCTTGCGATAAAACTGTTAGATTTTTTAAAGGACAAATCATTATTTTAAATACTAAAAGAATGTTTCCCTAATTTAATATTGGCGTCAGATTAAGATTATGCTATTAATATGGCCTATTTGTCTAGTGATTTGTTATTAAATTGTCTTATTGTTATTCTCGTGTTTATTTTAAGGCTACTCACATAAATGCAGCAGATAAACCGTAGTTACATACAAAAGTAACAAAGCATAACGATGACATATATAACATGACGCCGTGGACTACAGCTACTTTTCTACAGCCGATTCTTTTTTCGCCCCGATATAAAATCTGTAGCACGAGCTTCGTCAATAAAGAAGAGTTGTTAAAGAAGGTGATTTTTTCCTGAAAAAATAACTAAAAAAATCTAAAGAAATATTGCTGAGAAGTCAATATTAGAACCCACTGCGCGAAAAAGAAAGCGAAAATTAATTACTTTAAATGGAAAAGAGCAGAGAAAGAAAGCAAACAGTATTCTTTCTGATGAATAAGATTTGTCCCGTTTGCTTATGATCTATGAATTATTTTCAACCAACAGCGTTACAGAATCTTATTGTAGAGTTTAATAATGTCACACAATATTACAATGAAATAATATAAATTGGATAGATATCAGAAAAAGAGAATGCGAATATAATATATTAGCTAAAAATGCCAGTAGTTACACTGGCTCACCATTCAAACCGAAATAGAAGATGTGATATTATGTATTGCTGTTTGGCGGTAGAATACGTCTGTCTGGGTTGGTATAACTCATATCTGACCAGACAGGGCTTGCAAAAATATACAATATAAAATTATCCATTGATTTATAAAAATGATTACTCCTAGTTGTTATAGCAGTCGAGTATGTTATTAAAAATGTTAAATATTGTTATGTTAGTATAAATAGTAGAATTTAAGATATTTTATTCATTTTTTTTTATTTATTCGATTGTTTTTATAATGTACATAATCTGAAGGAGTAAAATCTTAAATAATTTTAGGACGCTTATTACCACATGTTTTAACATCACAGTAAAGTTTAACTAAAACAAGCTTATTTGACAACAACAATCAACGAATCTAGGATTGATAGCGTTATAACTTAAAATAACCTTCATTTAACCTGCACGCAGGAATAATAATAATTTGTCTACCCAAATTATATAATTACTTTGCATTACAGATGTAATAATAGCAAAAAGGCGCTTATTTATTGAAGTTTTTCGTAACAGCAAAGAATAATCAACCATAAAATATATAATCTTGTACTTACATAAAAATTGTATGCATGCAGTGGGTTCCAAGAAGTTGAGCAAGTATATTTTACATTTCTTAAAACAATAGTTATTATATAAAAAAATATAAACACGAGCTTTTGTTCTTGATTGTTCAAGGGTTTGATAACCGGATATGACTTTGACAATGTAACGGTGCTCTCTTCAGCACTTATCTTAAAGGCACGATCGAGACATGTTATCCGTTCAATATCCCGCAATATAAGCTGTTTCGCTTCATAAATCTAAACAAGGAAGAGATATTATTACGGTCAGAGATGATTGTATAACAATAAAATCGTTAATCGCCCTGTTCACTACAACGTGGGTGCGGGTTTTATGACGACAGTGATGATATTATATTTATACATATTATCGATCATAAGTAAGTGATCATCAAGTGATGATCATGTCATTTCAATAATCATCATCCCATGTAATATCAAATATTATCTATCAAATACAGTACAACTTTCTCTAGAGTTATTTGTTTTGGTCTAAATGGGGTTTCTAGATAGATTAAATGACTTTACTGCTCACTGGACCGGTAGTAATTTTTGGCAGGAATGACAAGAACGATTAGCAGAATGATTTGTGTCGGTATAAATGAAAAAAAAAAAAAATTGTAAGCTATTTTTTTATCGTTTTTAGATTTATCAGACCTTCGAAGGTTATTTTTTTATATTTGTAATGTATGTTGTATGAATGTAATGGTTCATGTATTTTATATTATATACAGTTGTGATTACCAAACCGTCTTACCAAGTATCTATATGGTTGAATGTAAAGCGAGCGCCGAGCCGTTAGTTTTTTTTTTAAGTGTACTCGGCTTTTTAACTTTTCAAGGTTCCAAAAGACTAGTATTACCTAAAATGACGTGTATTTAACGTTGTACTGTTACGAAAGATTACTGTGTTTATTTTTAAATGTTTATTAGACAAATATAAATGAGCGTTGTATTCTTAAGTTATTATTGTCAATTAGATTACCTAGCTAAAAATATCGATTGTAAGCCTTATGAACCGTGTGGCGTGTTTAGTTGATTAATAGCTTCCATTTTATAGATATTGCAAAACATGTCCGTTTCGAGAGAAACGTTCTCTGCTAAGAGTTTCCCCCTCCCCGCTCTCGTTTCTAATGCTTTATCCATCACTGTTAAGACTAATGGTGCTCAAAATTTGCGGAGACGTAATAAATTGATAATAAAGTTTGTTTTGCTTTTAGCGTGCTATATGAAGTTATTTTTTTATAAAGTAAACGGTGTTATCAGTGGAATTTAAATTATAACTTGTAAAATAACTTTGCTTTGACACTTATATTTTTGCGAAAATATATTACCTACTAAAGGGATAAAAAGAGGAGATATATAGATAGATAGATACGATCTATAAAACTTAAGATATTATTAAATTTCTTAAATATAGACAATTAATAATATCCTAAGTTTCTTTCGCTCGGTAAATGTCTATTCTTTAATGAGTTGTATCAGTATAACAACATGTTGAAAACTTTAATATTACAAAGTATATATGTGAAATTATTCTGTAATAATTATCAATAGACATTCGTACAGCATTTCATTGAAAAACTTGCCGTGTGTCGTTGAAATTTCCCATTAGCAACATTGCAGGAAAGAAAGATAAGTTTCGTGTAAATCGATTAAGACTAAAAAGGGCTAGAAAGATACTCTTACAGGATAAATCTTTTTTACTCATTGCAAAGGCCACACACACACTTTTATACCCTATTTACAGCCTTAGAATAAAATTAAACTTAAACAACTCGCAACAACAACAAACTTTTTTTTTAATTACACTGCATAGTATATCTACACAGTAAATTAGTTAGCTAGTTCAAAAATATAATATAAGACGATGTAACAAAGAAAACTTGAATATTTTAAGATAAATTAAAGAAAAATGATGTCCGGAAGACGAGAATACATTGCAAACGATCGTGGAGAAGCGAGTATTAGGTCAAGTAATCGGCACATGTTTTGCATAATGGCCATCGATTTATAGCCATACCATCAGCTCTAGATTTAACTTCTCGCCTCTATATGAATGTTAATAACTAGTTATATGAATAATGACTTTTAACGATTATAATTTTATGAATATGATTTAGTACATTTTTAATCGAATATATTAAAAATGAAGCAAAAATATATTTTAAAAAGAAAAGATATATTTTTTATACGACATTGGGCATTTAATTACTTAACTTAGATATGGAGTTAGAATTATTAAAGGTTGGAGATTTGAATTTGGGGTTGTTTCTATCGAGACTTGTAAAAATATACCTCCCAAACCAACTGATGGTATAAGATAAGAAATGTTAAAAAGGTAGATTTTAAAGTCAAACTAAAATCAACAACCGCTAACGAAAAAATACATATACGTTTAATATATTACTTAATTAATTATATTATTAGTGCCTTCAGGTTTTCATTATTAACTTATACCCTAAAATTATTAATTCATTTAAATTTCACTATTTAATTTAAAAATACCTTCACATTAGTCTTATATTTGAAAAATATGAGCGTTCAACATTATCCTGTCCTCTGTCAGGGAACCGCAAACAGTTATGAAAGAATACAAACAAGCTTTGACTCTTTGTATACATAGATAAATATTTTTGCCGTGCAATAATAATTGCAACTAAAAAGACTTGCGCGAAAATGAAGACATAAATTATTATTTAAAGCAAAGTTCTCTGTAACTTTGGTATACTCGGTATTCTGTGACTGTAACTGCGACGGAAATCCAGAGGCTGCATGCGAAATTATCTACATTTTCCTCGTAGTTTAAGAATTGACGGTCGTTATGGTACCAAGACACGTTCTAATAATGTCAAGTTGTGTCTTTTATTGGTATTCATACTTTTAATTTTATAAGAAATTAAATATAATTGCAATAAAACTTATTTCATACAACCTTACATACATGATATAAAGTCTCAATAGTTAAATTCAAAACAGTGATGTGAAAGTATGTTTAGAAAATCTATATATCAAAAATATGAATATTATCGTAATTCCTTAAAAATATGTACATACACCCTTATTTAAGAAAATATAATTAAAATGACAATAATGATGGGTTTATATTAATTAGATTTAGATAGGTCTTAATTTATAATAATGATTTATCTTACAGATAACGGAATTTTCAAAAACTGCAGTGTACAGCAATTAGATTAATTAGGTACAGCGAATTGATATAATCGATTGTTACCCAACTATACTGATTTTACTTATAGAATAAAAATATAAAAACGATAATTCGATCTCGGAGAACAGAAATTACTTGCCAAACACTAAATCTTTGTATACACTATTATTATGTTCAACAATATATAATCGATTTGAGCGATGTACGTACTGAATACTTTTAAACAAAGCAATGTCACAACTCTTAATCTTAATTAACCTAACGCAATTTGGTTCTGTTATCTTATTTCGCATCGAGAACCGACTCCTGAGCTGACAGTTATCGAATTAACATTGAACACTTTGGATTAGTAAATTATAAGAATTATCATTTATTTCTTAATTAAATTTACTATAAATTAATTACAGATATATTATATAATTAACCGTACACATGTTTGTATATCAACGAATATAACGTGATCTCAAAGTACGTTTCAGTTATAACAATATAATATAGACTAATTCTATAAATTTACTTTTTTTTGGGTTTGAAAATAGTAAAGGTATCGATCTTCTGAAATTTAAGAAGATTGTTTTTTCGCTTAGAGTTAAACATATCGACGATATTACATACATATCTATAGCCTATTCCAATCGAAGTAGGAATAAAGATAAACAAACCTTAGATTTACGTATTTCATGCGATTTGCTAATAACTCAGCTATATTGTGCACTACTAGGAGTTTATGATTAATATATCTTTATGTATAATACAACACTTAACGACTTTAATTTTACATAAAAAATTCACAAATCCATAGTGAATATCATACATTAATCAAGCTTTCGAACAATGATATCGCGTCAGTTTTCTTTTACATATTATTTGGCTTTTCTCATCATATGGTTAGAATAAAGTAAAGTAATTAGTAGTTAAGCTATTTCTAAGTCAGAACAAGAACACAGTGTCACTTTTAATATTTTTTTTTTTCTTTGAGACATAAATAATACTTGAAGTTATAATAAATAAATTGAAAGAAAATATTCTTTCATATTATTTTTTAAAACTGACATCTAAAAAGTATCGACTTGCACAAAAATAAATACTTATAAAAGAATCGACTGGAAATATGAGTTTAATTAGAATTTTATATGGAAAAACTAAAAATAAATAAATGTAGTTTTAATGTTTTCCTCCATTTGGCCGATGATGGCTATTTAATCGCTCCTTATTTATGATCTGGATGATCCAGGAAACTCATCTCTCAAAGTTGTCAGTCTGCCGTCTTAACAAAAAGGTAACCTGAAGAGATTATATTATGCTTTTGAAATGTATGAAAATCTACAAGAAATACTTACGGCATTTTCTAATCCGAATAGTCTTAACTAGGGATGGTTTAAAACTACAAAATTTTTATTTTATCATGCTTTCAAGCTTAATTCTTTGCAATTTTATATAATATTAATTTATTATATATTTATTTGAGTGGAAATGAACTTATTTTATAAAGATTTTAATATCTGCCAACAATCTTCGTTGTAATTTATAAAAATGTAAATATTAACTTAAAAAATGTGATATATGTTGTCCTTGTCATATTTACTTTATTATAAAAAGCTAGTAATATATTATACACATCAAATAATGGTTTTTTTTTCCTATTTACTATTAGATAGACTTTAAAAAAAATCGTAACAGATGTTAATCGACTTATTTATTAATGTAATCGATTGTTTTAGTATTAATTTTAGGGGAGCAACTGGGCGAAGCCACTGCAAATGGGATCAAAACGTTTTGTACCGTTGAACCTGTAATTACACTGGCTTACTGATCCTTGAAACCGGAACACGTCTTACAAGGTATTGATGTTTAACGACAGAATAATCTGTGATTGAGTTGTATCGACTCAAATCGCCATAAAGACGTACTACCAGTAGAAATAAAATATAAAAATCGATGACAATATTGCTACTAAACTTCATTAATTTTACGAACTATACTCTTTTTTACATAATAAATGTATAGTTATGTGTTCGCGCGAAAAAATCGTTTTACTGCACTTGCCTAGCGTTAGCCCAGACCGATTAAAAGATGTGACGTCACACAACTCCGTTGACCTAACAAAGTTAATTAGACAAAGCGTAACTTAAAACTTTATAACATTTTAAACATATTTTTTATTACATAAAGCTTTGCTTAAACTTTTTAGAATATGAATTTAAAATTCTTGAAGTTGCCAGAAACTGAAGACGGACATAAGAACTAGACATTTTACTGTCAGAAGTTATTTTTATTTCGCTTTGTACTAAACTTTATATGAAGATAAGTTTAAAAATATGAAATGGATTTGTTGCGCAATAAAACACGGTCCACTTGCTACAGTTTTATAGAAATTATATTATACGAATGATATCAAAGACGACCGCAGTTTCCCCTCTGTTCGGAAGATTTATAGAATGGGATTCAAAATACATAACGAGAGACAGCGCGGCGCCTTGCGAGAATGGAGATATGACGACGCGCGAAGACGACACTTACTGAATATTCCCTCTTCAAAGCTTTTATAAGATTTGAGTAATGCCGCTTTGTTTTGCAGAAAATGGGTCGGTAGTCGTGATTTGTGTCTATTTAAATTCCAAATGCGGCGCGCAAGTGCAACCAAGTATGCATTCGCAATGCACCCTCGGCTGTCGATTTGGGTCAGCGGGATTACACGACAAACAATGGGAAACAAAGTATGTTTACATTGACTTTAATAGACTTACGACATCGATGAGCTGACTGAGTTTGAGCTTAATGCAGACGCGAAGGACGTCGGTGGTGTTGACGACGGGGCGCACGAGTTTGTTATAGTTAGAAAGAAGGTCATCGTAGAGACGCTTGGCGTCGGGGTTGCCGGCGGCGACGGCGCGCACCAGGCAGCAGGCCGCCAGCCACCAGACGAGCGCGGCCATCAGCTCACGGGCTCGAGCATCGTTACGTAAAGGCCGCGGAGGCAGCGGGTGGCCCGGGCGCGGCGCGGTACCGACTGCCGGTCGACACGCCTCACGCCCCGCGACCTCTCCGCCCGCCCTCGCCACCTCACCACTCGCTCCCTGTCAGAGAATCGTAGCGTCCTCCACTGTAAACTCTTTGCTATTTTGATCAGGTTCCTTGTAATTCTTACTAAGCGTCAACATCTTTCCGCGCCGCTATGAATTTCAAATATCATTAAACTGTTTAAAATTAATTAGTTATTCAAGTATCGCCCAACTAAAATTAACTACTAAATTAATGACAAATTTTTAATGTAAAATTGTATTTTTACTGTAAATTAAAATAAATTTAATAGCTCCACCGCATTTATTTAATTGAAATGTTTGTTTAAGCTATATACATGATGAGTAATATCGTATAAAATAAGGTTTATATAATAATGATTACTTACTTATATTTTCTGGTAAATAGCTACGTTAGTATATTTATAAATAATTTTATTCCATAGAAAACTGCACTTTTTAATCGAAAATGTATTACTAAAAGCTGAAAGACAAATAATAATATTGACAGAGCATAAGTCAAATCTTAAATAAAAGAAAAGCAAATATAATACACTTGTTAATAACACTTCAAAAAGTCGCAAATAAAGTGTGTTGATTTCATAAAATTCTACATTATTATATCTTATACTTTAGAATTAAAATTACAATACTTTTTTATATTGCGATTAGGTTAAACAAATATATCCAAAAAAAAAAAGGCATTTCCATATTCAACATACAACATCAATATAAAATATGTACCACACTATAGAGGCTTCAACATCTATCTCTCGTTTAAGCTTTGATCTACAATCTTGAAATTACTAACTTTTTCTTTGAATAGAAAATAAAATAAAGAAGATAAAGACGGAAACATTTATATTTGTCGTTTAATTAAAAGAAGTCTTATTATAATTTAAATTATATACTTTTTTTGTTATATTAATAATTAATACTTCCTTATTACTACTATTAAAATAGATATAACATAGTATACATTATATATTATTCGAATATCAATGTGCAATGTATTCAGAAATCTCATTACTAGTTCAGTAATTGACAAGGGATAAATAGCTATTCAAATTATCCAAATTCAAGTGTAATATGCAAATAATTGAATGTGAGCGTACGTGTATACCAACAGGAGGTATGTATTGCTCCTGCGGTAAGCCGGTATCGTTGCGGTAAATTTAATTTCTGAGTATCGCAAATAGGCTATATTTTAAATAATTCAATAATCACTTATTTATGAGTTGATGTACAAAACATTAGAGAAATATACTTTTGCGAGAATATTTTCTTATTTTACGGTGTCATGAATGAAAAGAAAAATTGCTACCTTTAAGATATGAGCGATTTATTCATTGAATAAACTGCTTAAATTTTAAGTCAAAAATATATAACGAAATGTCAATCCTATGAGACTCTTTTATTTAACGTTATTATACCATAAAACAGAATTTCACTGAGAACATATCTCATTTAAAATCACCGAGAAAATATAATTCGTTACAGTATAAACATTTATAAACATTACAGTTTAATAAAAATTAACTTTAATTTTGACCTTTTTAGTATTTTATAAACAAAAATGAAGAAGTACTTTTTAAAAATTAGGGAAATGAAAATCGTTTGATTTGTCCGTATTTGGGAAGTTGTATATTTATAAATTGTTATCTGATAAGCGTCATTTGTTTTAATAGGGACATATCGCGTAACATTTTTACTTGGCAAGTTCGAGAATCATTAAGATTGATTACTTGGCAAAGGAACCAATATACCTTACTCTTTACACTTATTTTGAATATAAATGGGATTCTTATTACATCCAAACAAAACATCCGAATAAAATCGGCGATGCTTTTCTTGTTTCGCATTCATTCGGAATTATATATTTTTTAAATCGTATTCGTATTTTCTTAAGGCGTATTGTTAATACCGGTAATTTATAAACCGAACCGAGTTGTAATAAATTATTTGTGTAATTAGAAATCATCGTTTGGTCACTTCTCGTTTAAAATCTTCGTGTAAATTAAAAATGATGACTGAGTCCTTTGGAAAAATAGTCAAACACAGGCACGAAGCGAAGTTTCATTTTATTCAGCCATAAAACCGAAAAACGTCACGGGTTAATAAAGCATGTACATGCAGTGATATGGTAACTAATAAAGCTCGAGTAAACTTTAATTAAGAAATTTAACTTCTAAATATTCCCAGTAGTAGACGACCGTGCAAAAATAATTCGTTAGGCAACTTGTGTCAGACTAGAGTTTCTCAAAGTTCTCTCAATTTATAATTATAAAATGAAAAATTATAAATACAGCTGAAAACTTTTATTCAGTTTGACATTTATTTAAAAATGACTGAAATTTACAAGAGATACGTTGACAAAAAACGAAAATAATAAAATAAAAGTATTATTGTATTATGACTGCATAATTGTACTTAGTCTTTAACCTTCATTAGCCTAATTTTAATAATTTTATATGTTCATCAAGTTAATAACTAGATTTTTGTGCCAAAAACAAAAGAGGTTTTGGTATAGGCCTTTCGTATATTTTCGTTTGATTATGCAGAGTACTCTTTGTTGTCACACTTTTTGTTTTATGAACATGCAATACCTACCGTTGCATAAAAATAACGTAACAGTGTATTAAGCCATCTCTAATGTAGCTCTTTTTATTATGCAAAATAAATTAATAAAATTAATAATGATGTCAAGTAAAAGGCAATAAATTTGGAAAATATTAAGCTTAGACTTAAAAACGAGAACTAACGGTATAAATTCATTCTTGTAGGATCTAATAAGAATGAAGCTATTATTTTAACAAAAAATCTACACATACAATTTTATCTTCCTTACGGTTATTAGAATATACAAAATTATAGACATTATAAGTACATTTATGTAATTTCACTATAAAAAAAATCTTTAATTAGTAATATTTAATTTAAAATGACAACCGGGCACCATTATTGCTTTGGCTGGCTTTTTAATATTTAACAATTATAATGTTATTGATAATTGATTAAAATGTTAATACAGAATATATGACATGTTTAAAAAAAATACGAAATATAAAGACACAATAATCTAACATCGTTTATTATTAGCTTACTATAAGGCTTTGGAACATATTCAAACAACGAAAATAAATGAAATGAATTGCTCTTAGCAAAACACCGGTAATTGGATAAAAGGCTCATCTGTTAATTACGAGAAATGATAAAGCGTGACCCGACAGTAGAAACACTATCATTATATATTGATATAATGACGAAATATACATTAACAGCGTCATACTTATTTGTGTCTCATATTATATAATATTGTATATATCATACAAGACATTATATGTATATACACACATATATATATATATATATATATATATATATATATAATTTTTGCATTGTATTGATATTTACTTTGTAGGACCCTGGTTATACCCGTAAAAGTACAACCTCTCATCAATTCACTATCAGTTTAGTGGGAATAATTATTAGGCTCTCGTGTTTTCTAGCAAATTAGCTAATTAATTTACAATACAGAGAGCTATGAATTTATATTATTTGTTAAAAATGCTAATAAGAAATTAAGAGTGACTGTTAAGATATTAGAAAATGTTATTGATAGATTACTTTATTTATTAAAAAAAACACTAAATTATTAAGCTGGGACATTTATAAAGTCGATACGCCCCGAGCCCTTTTTAGGATAGATTACATGATCTAACTTATTTTACGATATCGTACATCATAATATAAGTATCGTAATACGCCATAAATAATAAAATAACGCTTGACGTTAAAATTTTATATTCACTTTGGTGATAGAGCTTATCGTTAGTGTAGAATTCCTCAATTATTTTATTGTCTTTTAGAACTACTGCCATGTTTTTCGATTTTGAAAAGAAATTCATTAACTTCAAATGTATTATGCCTGATTTCTAAATATAAAAAATAATTACCTATTTATCAGCTACATCAAAGCAATAAGTAAAAATAAATACTTTCTACTGGAAGGGATGAACCTGGTTCTTTGATAGTTATACAATGTGTGGCATCAATTTAATGAAATTTGATCTTGCATTTCCTTGAATAAAAGTACATATAATAAATAGTAAATATAGTAAGTAGAAAAGTAAATTCGCTTCATTACTTTAATTCTGTCATGCAATTAAGGATTTTAGGCTGACATCTTGCAATTGCAATTTAACGTCATAAAATTTACTGAATAAACCTTGTTAATCACAGATTATAAAACATTTACCCACTCAAAAAATTTATACCCCACATACAGAACTATTTAGTGTTGTTGTTCCCGTTTGAAGGTTCTACTATATAACTACAGGCACAAGGGACAACATCTTAAATCAAATGATTGATTTTCCCATTGGTGATGTAAGGAATTGTTAACACTTCTTACGTCATTCAAAATAGAAAGTTCTCAATAAATACGAAATATACAAAATAGCCTTGAAAGGTTTTTTTTTTTTAAATATAATATATCTAAATGACTAATATTTGAATGTAAGGATATTTGTTTTTATGTACTTTATGCAGATAGGAAAGAAAGTTTATTGTAAATATATTTATCACATATTTTTATCACAAACGGTTGCTGGTTAATCGTCGACATATATCATAAGACTTAAAAATTTAAAACACATGTACGGTATACTAAAATCAATATTTTCAATTCAAGTTGAACGTCTGCGGAATAACTTACATATATGTATGGGATGTAGGTACTCAGTCATACAAATAAAATATGTTAAACAATATTTTATTTGTATAAATTACTTTTTAGTTGATTTTATCAAAGCTTACATAAAGCAATATGTATAAAAAATAAAACTTATCAAATCATACTTGAACGAAAATGCTAAGAAAAGGAAAGATTTAAATTAATGAAATCATAGTCAAAAATGATATAACTTACTTGATTGATAACTTCAAGTCTTTTAAGTTAGAGCCGAGCAAAAAATGAAGTCATTAATGTGGGTTCGTAATCAACTGAACGAAATCTTTGAGAACCTCGAGGGCTCTCGACTCGTTTGTTGATATCAACACCAATACCCAGATATAGATATATATATATATATATATATATATATTGTGTAAGGATCTCAAAAATTTTGAACAAATAATTTCACCCAAATATAACCTGTCAAAAGTTTTTATTGTTATGTACATATGTATATAAAAATTAAATGTAACACTTTTCAGTTAACTAATGATGTAAAGAGATTTTGTACGACTTTAATATGGTACGGTTCATTAATATGCCTTTACAAATCTATTTTGTAGAGAATTTCTTTATTTAAATGGCATTAAGAAATCTAAAATTTTCGATATAAGTAATGGATATTTTGAAGAAAATTCCTAGCACACTCTATCGTGAAACATAACTAACGTTTGATAAGTGCTAACATCTCAGCGTACAGTGACATCTAGCGTCAACTTAAAATGACATCTAGCGTCAACTTAAAATACTTAAAGGTTCTCTGCGAATGTGGTAGAAAGTTCGTAGTTCATAAATCTGCCAATAAAACGTTGGCAATGATACAAAATACTATTTTGACATTTATGGCGTATCACCGTAAGACGGTTGTCAACATATCACGAGTGAGATTCGATTTTACAGAATCACGCTTTTTTGGTTCTCCATACAACAAGACAAATTAGTATTACAAACCTCTCTTCTTCTCCAAGAAAACACCAGAGTAACGTCTGCTGTATAAAGAAATGTTTGTTTACTTTGTTTCTTAATACAATGGCTTATTTTATAGATACATTAAATATCTGCTTTATACAATTCAAATGACCGAGTTGATTGTCATACCCTACTCATATCCTGCCTTTAATCAAAGTACAAAACCAGCTAAGCAATGGATAAAATATTAAATGATTAATATTTTATAAAAAATAAATAATAATTATAATGATTTAAGAATTATATAATACTAATTTGTTGTTACATTAGAAAATATAACACAATATATTAATTGTATTTCATAGTCATAAGGGAATAATTATTAACATTCTTTTAACAACACTGATCACGCGACTTCCTCTCTGTTAATATAATAGGTTAGGGAAAAAATAATTTTAGTTTTTCTTAATAGATTAACGTAAAGTTACAGGTTTCTAGTAATAAATATTGAATGAATCTGTGCTATAGTGTATTTAAAACGTTACATTCCAAAGAACATTTTGATATAAATTGAGCCTCATTCGTATACTTAGGTTAAAGTTACTTTACTTTAAAAATTGATCATTTTCACCATATTTCACTTTTTTATTTCCGGAAGGGAAAAAGTGCAGCACAGCCTCACCAAAAATTATAAAGTGCTTATGGTGACAAATGCTAAAGTGAACGCCAGTATCAGAATTGGTTTACTCATTTTCGTTCCAAAATATTAAATCTCAATGATGAACCTAGCTCTTGCCGGCCAATCGTTGAATATATCTATGAAACTTGTCAAAAAGTTGAAATAGGTCGACATATTTCATCCCGTGACATTGACCACCATATAACTTCCATTTACATAAAATTGATAACCAAAGAATACGATATTTTGTTTCCACACGAATTAGCAGCGAAAAATTTAACTTATTTAAAAAGTTTGATGGGACTGGAAAACAATTGACCATCATGAGCTGCTCGCATCTGATTAAACCATTAATTCTAACCTCTACTACCAGCAACTAAAGTGACTGTAGCAAGCGCTTAAAAAAACGGAAAAAAAATATTAACAGAAAAGATTCAAATTTTTTCTATTAAGACAATACTAAACCACACATATTTTTAATAACGCCCAAAAAGTTTAGAAAGTTTGGATGAGAAGTGATAATGCATCCAGCATATAGCCCGAACATTGCCCCAACTGATTTAGATTAGGAGCAAATGTTCCTATCACTGCAGAACTCTCTTAACAGTGAAAAGCTAAATTCAAAAGAGACTTATGATTAGTTTATACAGATCTTCACAGAAGAATTTAAGATATTCTATAATTATGGAATAGTGGTTTTACCAGAAAAGTGACAAAAGATCATCGATCAACGGCATTTATATGTCGAGAGATTGTAAACTGCCGAAATATTGTCCAACGTTATTTACAATTCTACGGTGATATATATAATTTATTAGGTATTGACATAAGATGAAATTAAGATGATTAATTAATTTTGAAAAACATTAAAAATACCGAAATAACTTTTCCTCAACCTTGATATATATGGATTACTTGCGTCATACTTGCGAGTATTTTTGAAACTTTAAAAACATTATTATTAGTTACTTATATAAGTATATTAGACAAATAATTCAGCATGAATAAGAAAAAACAATTAATCGTTATGAATATTGTTATAAAGTTATTGAGCTTTTTTATACTCTAAGCCATAGTCTATTTCTATAATATCTAGATAGAGTATCGACAGAAATAAAACAAACGAGCCAACTTTATCATCGTTGTGTGTGTGCAACGTGCCCAATGTCATACTATTTCACTAGTGTGCGTGTGTGGCGTGGCCAAGCCATAATATATTTTGACTAAGGTAAGAACGGCCTTATTGAGTTAGAGCGTGTAGAGATAGAAGCTTGGTTCTACATGAGATGTGATAAATTTTTGACAGTGCGAGTCATATGGTCTTGACAACTTTGATCAACATCTCACAAGATGTTAAAATGTTTTTTTTTTATCATTACCCATTGTTTACCCATTGTCTAGTCTATCTATAGAGAAGAAGTCCTAAAAATAAAATAAATTTGGTCTGTATAACAGGGAAAACCTTTAAGAAAGACTCATTTATTTTTTTAGAATTCATATAATTGTAGGTTATTTATCCTCTTCCAAGCTGTCTATAACATGAATTAACGGGACATATTCATCTTGGCATCGACTTCAAACAGTTTTATTGTGCATGTGCTCAATACGAAAACAAAATCAGTCTTCCTTTTTTTTAAGTTCTAGTGTATGATTTTCTATTTTTGAGAGCAGTTTTCTTTTTTTACTTTTTTATTTTTAAAAGCGTTTGCCGTTTTATAGTTTTTATGTTACTAAGAGCAGTAACTTGAATTGCTATAGTTATATATTTTATTAATCTTACTGTATATAGTAAATGCAAAAGTTATGACATAATTATTGTATGGTATAGCACTAGGATAGATTTGTGGGATAGATTTGTTCTGGTTTTCATCAAGACCTAGGGATTGACATGATTTTTGTGTATCTGTAGTTTAGGGTCAAAGAATGTCATACGCTATATTTTATTCCGGAAAATGCACGGCTTCTATGGGATATCATAACAATTGCATCAGGATTTGCCTCTAAACGGCGCTTTACGATGAGTTATCTATATTGTAAGATTTTTGCGAAGAAAGATCTTCCAAGCAAATTTTGTATGTACTTATTTCATTTTAGACTACATTCATCTTTTTTCTCAATTTTCATCGATTTTGATTTTTTGGTCGCTGTTTTTTATCAATTAAATCTTTCGCAGAGTAATAAAGTTATAGTGCTATTAAAGTATCTCGAATTCGAGAGGCGGCTTCTCAACCAGAGCTTAGAAAAATTGAGCATGTGAAACGACGGGCTGCTTCTAGATCACTTGAAACGCAGGTCATCAGAAATGAGTCGCATACAATGCGCCTAATATTTGCCATTTAAGCGTGCTGCTGAAACTCCGGACCATCACAACTACTACAGACTGCAGCACGAACAATATTTGGCATCACAAAGAGCAACAATAACTTTCAACATGCAACTCCTTAAGAGCAGAACTGACGCCGAATAAAGAGGTCGACATTGTGATGACTAATGACAATAAACTGCCGACCCCGTCGAATTTTTTAACTTCCTGGAACTAACGAGCGTTCCATAAGCTGGGGTTTCAAGTTGGTGTTCCAGTTCTGCCGAAGCGATACCTTAATAAATGACTGTGTACCAGGATTCGTATCACAGAGCTAATAACTAAAAAAATCTCTGAGAAGTAACATTATAAAAACTACCATTATTACAGGAGCTGCTTACGCATATATAATGGACGGCTTTTATGCGTCTATTTTTTTTATTTATAGGAGGCAAACGAGCAGGAGGCTCACTTGATGGAAAGTGATTACCACCGGCCTTTAAGAAATAAGTACGCTCTTTTCTTGAAGGTTCCCTAGTCTTATCGGTTCGGAAAAACCACCGGCGAAAGTTGGTTCCACAGAGTGGTTGTGCGAGGCAGAAAATGCTTTAAAAATTGCGCTGTTGTGGATTTTCGGACATCTAGGTGGTGCGGGTGAAATTTAGAATTTTGACGAGATGACCGAAGGTGAAGTTCAGCTGCCGGGATTAATCCAAACAATTCCTTGGAACATTCCCCGTGGAAAATTCGGTAGAAGATGCAGAGTGATCCAACATCTCTACGCAGAGCCAAAGGATCAAGCAGATCGGAAAGGGCTTGATCGTCGATAATTCGAGCCGCTCTACGTTGGATACGGTCAAATGGATGGAGCTGGTACTGGGGAGCACCTGTCCAGAGGTGAGAGCAGTACTCCATGTGAGGCCGAATTTGCGCCTTGTATAGTCTTAGGCGATGGGCCGACGTAAAATATTGTCTTGCCTTGCTGAGCACACCGAGCTTTTTTGATGCCAATTTGGCTTTGCCTTCCAATTGACCGGGGAAGTGAACGAGGCTTGAAATATCAACGCGAAGTATTCCAATACTAGCTGTGGCGGCTTTCGGAATGTTCTCGAATCGTGGAGATACGACGAATGGTGGTTTTTGGCGGTTAACTCGCAAACTTGCGTCTTTTTGGGGTTGAAGTGGACTAGATTTAGCCGGCCCCAGTTCGAGACTTTGTTTAACGAAGACTCGATTTCAGACACAAGTTTGTTCCGGTTTTCTTCGACGTTTTCCCGAGAAATATTGGCACGGCCGGTGTCTGAGGTGTCTACGGTACTGTCGTCTGCATAGCAGTGAATGTTCCTGATTTCAAGTCATTGATATGCAGAAGGAACAGAGTGGGTGATAGAACGCAGCCTTGTGGAACAACAACATTGACGAATTTTTTGTCGGTGCATGCACCGTCGACAACGACCTTGATGCTCCGATCTGCCAAAAATCTGGTAATCCAATTGCATAATTTCCCGGGAAGCCCATAAGAAGGAAGCTTCGAAAGAAGCGCTTTATGCCACACGCGATCGAAGGCCTTCGCAATGTCCAGACTAGCTGCTAATGCCTACAATGATCACATTTTGATTTTTAGGTGTCAGTATACAAAAATTCACAACAAAATTTCAGTCGTGGGCAACAGCTGGTTATATATATATATATATATATATATATATATATATATATATATATATATATATTATATTTATAAAAATCTTGTGCTGCGATATTTGTCTGCGATGAACTTCGAAAGTACTAAACCGATTTAAATTTTTTTAGATTTGTATTGCTTGGTAAAACTTAGGAGTAAGTTTTTTTTAGTTTTTCAATTTCGAAGTAATAAAAGTAAAATACAATCATAATATAATCTGGTAACTTATTTGTTTTTATTTTCTGAATAAAAAAAAATGGCGAAACCACGGTTTTAGTTAATACTTTAATAAATTAAAGTTACTAATTTTACTTTTTTAACAATGTACTTAAAATATTTTTAATGGAACCAACGACACTCGATAAATATTTTTTTAAATATATTAATATTAACATTGTTTGAAGTTGTTGTTGAAAGAACCTTTGTACGTTCACAGTAATATTTCAAACTTGCTTTTATTAAAAAAATATTTTTAAAACCTAAAAAGTTAGGAATACTCTTTAAAATAAAATAACCGCATAACAAATCATACTCGTAGATACTGAAGATAGGTAGATTTAAAGCATCGAAATAAATAGGAATTGTTGTATCTCGAGGACTGAGGACGTTCTCCTTCTATAAAATGGAGCTCAAATTAAAATACACGGTACAAGAATATACCTAAGCATATCCATGATACGGATTTTATAAAAGTCAAAGTGAATTTCATCAAACGTAAAGAGTTCAAAGAATACACAACTGAATGATGAAATAAGACCTTAGAACCTTGCTTTGTCGACATTGTTAGACGTTCAATTCAGAAAGGTACATTTTTAAAAATACGTTCTTGATCCAAATTTTAAAATAAACAGAGCGTCTGTCGCTACTATTGTTTAATATGAAATAATATTGTAATCCATACAATTTTATACATCATCTCTACTTTATCTTATTTTACAGTGCATCAAGATTTTCTGGCAACGAATTTTTAACTGATATCCGGTCACTATATTCAAGAAACAAAAGAAAAGTAACTTATTTCAGATTAGCTCTGCTGGACTGACTTTATATTTGATAATCAAGGCACGTACATAGCTCGCAGCTTTGCCAAAGCTGGTAAATTAAGGTTATCTGATATTACAAATTTGAATGGATTCGTTGCACCTCGTCAAGCGTTACTTGTGTGATTTTGTTCACTTGACCTAGACACGTGGCAGAATTTCGTTGAAATTAGACAAATGCAGGTTTCCTCACGATGTTTATCCTTCACCGCCGAGCACGAAATGAATTATAAAAACAAATTAAGCACATGAAAATTCAGGGGTGCTTGCCTGGGCTTAAACCCGCAATCATCGATTAAAATGTACGCGCTATAACTACTGGGCGATCTCGGCTCAATTAATAAAACTTAATCACTTTTTATTAGTTCCCAGTCCAGTTTACATTATAAGCTAACCACAAGACTATCGAGGCAGTTAATATAGCTTAGTCCATGTGATTGTGCGTTAAAGTTTTGAAGTATGCAATAAATAATTACCCGTCAAGTTTATTTAGACATGAATATCAATATATTCGATGGGAAATATTTAAAAATAGATTAAATTATGACAAGATTTTTCTTTGATGGACAATATATATGTAATAAAATTAGAGTGATTGTTTGTAATATTAAAATAACCGCTTTTTACTAAGTATATGCATATGTATGTATACCATATATATACAAAAAAAATTAACATTTTTTACCATTTTTGGGTGTCTCTCTGTTTGTTCCGGGTAATCTCTGGAACGGCTGGACCTATTTTGATGGGACTTTCACTAGCTGATGTAATAAGGCATTACTTAGGCTACTTTTATTTTAGAATTATATATAAAGTCACGCAGCAATGTCCAAATATTGTCCGAGTACCGCGCGCACCCTCGCGCATGCCACCACGCCGCCGTCACGTCGGGTGCCTTAATATCACAAAAGCTGCCTAATACAGAATTAATAATTGAAAGTAAAAACTGCGAATAACAATAACTTTTTTGTTAAATTCAAAAGCACACGTTGTCGCGGGCACAGCTAGTTTTAAAAATATGCTTCCAAAGTGAGTCGTTCATAGACGGAATTCCAATAGCGTTTACTGAGAACTCTTCGCTTATAATTTTACTTTAAAAGACTAAAAGATTTTAATTAAATCTTAAAATTACCTAAAATATTTATCTAATATCATTGTAACAGATAAACAAGATGTCTGGGAATAAAATATCACAAGATTTGTAATTTATATGCAATGCAATTATACCCATACCAAAAAACTTAAAACACAATTTTAAAGCTAGAAAAACAGTAATATCACATTTAACTGGTTTTAAACTTCAGAACCTTGTATGAGTTTTTTTATTAGCTCAGAATTCTTAGGAAATCTAATAGTAAAATTAAAATTTCAATATATAACACATGCAGGTACGTTTTCTTTCAAATGGATTATATAAACACAAAGTAAGTCCATAAGAATTCTGTAGTAATTTCCTGAATTTAAGCCCTAGTTATCGAATGTCATTTTAATATTTTATTAATTTACGTAAATTGTAACAGAATTGTACATTAATATATTAAAATTTCGATATATTTTATCATGCTTATATTATATAAAATCTAACCAACATATACTCTATGATATTCGCCATGTACAAGGTTGGAGGCATAACTATTTCGTTTACTTACAGTACAGTTTTTAATCGACTTCCAATTGCATTAGTGATTCCAAGGTCAATCAATCTTTAATCTGTCTTATTAGTCTTTATTAACGGTCCTTATAGAGAATTTAGCTAATAGCCCCTTTAATCCAATTTAGGTATAACCCGAAATCGTTCCCTAGGGCAAAACTACAAAATATACGTACTATGAACCATGACAATACTTTTAAATTAAGTAGTATTCTTAAAACGCGACAAGACTCCTTTGGAACTGCACGTCTTTGAAGAAGCAGCAACTTTCTGCTATGAGGAAAATAATATTTTGGGTACTTTCTTTGTTATTCATCATGTGTGTAATACGAAGTACAGATTACAACGGCTATTTTTCTTTTCATCGAGGCACGTTCAGACAAATTCAGAAAAAATCAAGTTGTTTACGTTTAAGGAGACAGATAACAGCCACTAACGAAACTTTTCGTGGAATTGATATTCGTACCACTTATACTGGAAATGAGTCGAAAAGTATTTCTAATTCCAACAACAGTTTGGATAAAAACTTTGTACTAATTCAAAGGTTTAAGGAAATGTGGCCGGTGTCGGAATGGAGTAAGATTGGATACTTTACGGAGGACTATTTGAACTTGATCAACGAACATTGGCTACAGTTTCCACCACCCAGTGAAATGGTTCAGAGATCTATTGGTGCATTTTATATCATATTTGCTACGGCTGGTTGCTGGGGAAACGCGGTCGTTATCTTCATGTACTTAAAGTAAGTATTTTCAACACGCTCATATTTTAAACTTTATCGACTTCGTTTAGGATTTCAACTTAAATAATATTAGTTAATAGAGTAATTCGGTGCTATGCAGTGCTCTATGATACGGACTATACTTGTTCAGGGTTCAGGAACGTATTATGTAATACTGATAACAAAAGAGGATTTCTTTTTCATTTATAATTTTAATTTGGCATTTTTATATAAATCCGGCTCATTTCAATATAAGTTGTAATGCTTTGTATTTTGTATTTTATCATATAAAAAGTTATTTGTTGTCTATTGTTCAAATAATGGTTGCTACGAGCCATCCTTTCAGATAAGTATTTTTCTTATCTGAACGTTTTAAGACCCTAAACTTTAACAATTATTAAGAAATTCTATAATGCTGTTTCAGAAAAGACTTTTATTACATATTCGTTGTAGGGAAATATAGCCTTACGAGTAAAGCCTGACAGCATCCATCGATGCTATCCTGCTGAAGATGAATAGGGTCATTATCCTTTCCAACTTTAATTTATAATAAAATAACTGAGGTAGATTTTATCTTTAATTTTAATTAAATACGACACATACATACACTCTAACATTATCCTCAGCTTGAGTATTAAAAAACTCATTTAATAACTTATGTCCAGTTATTTCCGGTGTTGAAAAAACAAGCCGTTTTATGTTTTACTCGTAACTTAAAAACGGTCGATTATTGTCCAGTAACGATTCGTTGAACAGGGTGCTTTTATATTAAAGAAAATATTAGATAGGTGATAGGTAGAATTATTTACTAGGCATATTTCACTAGCGTCCCTATAAAAGCACAAATTATGTTTATCTTGTATAAAAAATTGTAGGAACGTTTTAACGACTCGTTACTCGTAGCTCAAAAATGATCGTTTACAGATGTACAATAACGATTCATAAAGTATAGAAAACAGCACTTCCACCATTTTAATCCATACTAAAAACTATTCTTATCGAGCAAACTATTTGAATAAAATATCGTAAATACGTCAGATATTAAAACAACGAATTTATGAGGAATCTCTCAGGATCCGTTCCATCATTCATCACCCGTTTTTTATAATCTTCGAGCTCAAGTGCCTCTTAGGGATTTTTTTAATAAAGAAATACTCACGTCACAATATATTCACGACGATGTATATTCCTAATAATATTGATAATTTTTATAGACAAAAATATTGTTGAACACGAGATGTAAAAGCTGAGTATAAGATAAAAGATAGAAGAGGCAAATTAATGTATTTCTAAGACAGACTATTTTATTATATATATAACAAAGATGTAACTGTAATAATCGCGCTAAGGATGTATGCGACAGGATGTTTACCATACCCAATGGACCTAAATAATATTGCCTGCTCTTAGGAAAAAAACTATATTTTTTGTGAAGGAATACGTGTCGTGTGTGTGTACCCGTACAAAAACAAATCAAAGTTTAATACACTTTTATAATGTCAGTATTCCGGTTAAATTAAATATGCATGTAATAACTATATTTTATGCATATTATTTGAAAGCAAATATCTTTCAGTTGAATAAATTGTGTAGCATTTCGGTACATTTCTGCACAACACGGCCGGATTCTTGTCAATATTGTCGATAACTTTTATTATCTAACTGAGACACATAACTTTATAATATAAACGTATATCACCGTAAATAAATGATCAGATTACTCCAATATATACATATTAATTAAATCTGTGTCTAGAATAAATTAAATAAATAAGAAAGCATTAAAATTAATAATTTAAGTGAAGGACATCTAATATTTTCCTTTGCATGCAATTATATATTACACACAACCGTCGAATAATATTATATATTATTTTTACAAAGAAAAAATAGAAACATATGAATGACGACAAATTACATGACATCCAAACAAAAATAGCGCATGTAGCGGGACAATTCGGGATGCAAAAACCACGTCGAGTTAACATTCCGCCGCGGAAAGCACACGGGACGGTCGCGCTTCTCAAGAATTCCACATTATTTTCGTTGATACACAAGTTTACAGACAAATTATAATGTCTCACGCTATTACAATTATTTTCATTATGTTTCTCGTAGAACTGGAGTGCTTTAATGTTGATCGCTCGATGCAAACGAATAATGAAATAAGTATGAAATCAAACAAAATACAATTAAAAGACAGTGTCATTAATTATTTTATTTATTTCGACTCTTTAAAATGTCATGGTGTGATTTTGTGGCGTTGTTTCAATTTGAAAATGTGGAAAAAACGTAAGAGAACAAATGAAAACAATAATTTATCGCCGAGGTTGATAAGATCGAGGACAAAAAGATTTGCAAATGAATATGGCTTAGGATATGAATTCCACGAAACCATTTCACAAGAAGTTACAGCTGAACCCATGGAATCGATGCTTGTTCAAGGATTCAAGCAGAAGTGGCCTTTAAATTTATGGCGACAGATCGGATTCACCGATGACTTCGTGAAATGCATCAACCCTCACTGGATGCAATTTCCTCCACCCAATCCCTCATTATATTATGGAATCGGTGGTATATATATTGTGATGGCAGTGATGGGTTCCCTTGGCAACACGACCGTCATATTGATGTATTGTAGGTCAGTACTTAAAACCTAAGGTAAACATTAATTATCGTTTATATGAAAAACATAAATAAATAGAACTAACTATATTTATAATGATACTTAATTAGTGATGAGTTTTGGAAGTTATAAAAAACATTTTGGAATGAGTAAATCAAATTATTTTATGTAGTAACAAATTAGTAACAATTGTTTACTTCGAAACTTTTATTTTTAACTCGTTTTCATAGTCAATTAGGAGTTTGTTTGCGCAATTTGAGCTGATTATATCGTTTTTTTGCTAAAAAACATTGTATATTGCCAAGATTTTTCAAACAAGTTATAGAAACAATTAAACTGTAGATGAGATCTTTTTTACTTTCGTATAGCGCAGTTTAAGAATTTCCAAATTAGTCGGTAATTATAATTTCAGAATATATTTTCCTTTCGTGAATTTTGCAAATAATGATAGCGTGTAACAAAATATTATTTAACATCTCAAAGATAAAAATTCAAAAAGCCTAAAAACTTGTATTTTACTTGGTGTTAGCCTTTGAGCAAGCCCTTTAGATAGCCATCTACAAATCACATATTAGTAATGTTGTATTCCGGCTTGAAGGGTGTGTGAGCCTGTACCGGCATATAGGACATAACATCTTAGTCCCTAAAGGGCATTAGCTACGACTTTTCCCTTCGTGTGACACAATTTCCCGTCCGTTTGTCTGTTTCAAAAAAAGATTATTGTGTTGTTAATCTTAAAACTATATTAATAATTTTAATGCTTAAATTCAATATTAACATACTTAGATAAACGAGGAAACTAAATTCATCCCCAAAACTATGGTATACTTAATTATTAATAGTACTAATAATCAATTTATTAGTATAATAAATTGAACAGAACATCGAAGTTTTGACTTAAAATTCTTAGATTGTTATCGTACTACCACAAGTAGTAAACTTAAGACAAAATAAGCAGGTTTTTTTCTTGCGTTTACACAGAAATAATTGGCAATTACTGTATTTGCAACAGTTTTATTCTTATTGTAATATTGACATCCCCACAGAAACGTTGTTTGTGCCTTTGGTGTATTTTATTTAGTATTTATTATTTTAGAGTGCCTGCATGTTTTTATTAGCAGACAATGACATAATTTAAGCTTCAGCATTTTTCTGATTTGAAGTGTGGGTTCCAAATGCATTATTAATATAAGGTTGCATTAGAAGTCATTATTTTTTTAAACCACCAACAATTACACACACATTGATGAAAATTTTGTTAAATCAATGTTTAGAACTGTCAAGACAAGACAAGATGAATATGTCAAGACTAACGCGTTTAGACAACACACAAGTTATTATTATTTACTTGCACGTAGACGTATTTACTAAGTCGATTTATACTAATTTAATTATGGGTTGAATGAAATTGTGAGAAATACCGTAAAGTAAGAGAGTGAAGGAAAAGGGTAATTCAGATTTATTGCCTGCGTGTAGACTGAATAAATATCTGCTTGAACTTTTAAAATAAAACTCATAAAAAAAAAACTTTCGTTGCTCAATTTAAATTTAACAGTTCAAGCGACATAAAGATCTCAATCATCAATGCAATTTCAAAATTCAACTACCGTGTTTAAGACAAACGGATTATTTTTGATTCTGTTAATAAATTCTAGAAGTAATCATGAGATCTTTATTATACAAAATAATTTTCGCATATTTAGCAAAAGCATATTTCTGTTCAATATGACATGTTACGTCTGGGCTATGCAGGGCGAATGTACTATGCTCCGTGATATTAAACACATGACCTTTGTTAAGACTTACGGTTTATTTTATGTTTGAGGTCAATCTAGTTTCCTTATACTGTCTGAAACAAAAATACCTGTTTATTGTGTACAGGATATAAGATAAGTCAATTTGAAATTCTTCGTTAAAACATACATAGAGATAGGTATTAAATTGTTCCATACTCGGTAGAGGCAAAGGGTTTCATATATTATACGCATTTTCATTATTTGATAAGAAATGATTTCGGAGTGCGGGTGCTCTCTAGTTACTCTCGTTCGTAATTTCACTTGGAGTCTCCGAGAGCTGAGTAGAGAATTTACGACGTGTTATTTTTTTTATCCATAATAATATATATGTGTGTATATATGTACAATAGCCCGCTTATATCGATGAATCGACCAATATAAAACAACCTTAAATAATTAAAGCATACCTTGCATAAATGTATCATGAACAGCAATAGTGCTTTAAATATCACTTCAATAGATATGAACGTAATAAGTATATGAATAGCTAATAATTTACGAGAATGATACTCTGAGTCAGTGAAGCGTGCAATAAAATAAACATACGTGCAGGAAGTCATCTTGTCCGTGGAAAAGATAGGGAAGATAAATATATTTTTGCTGAAAGTTCTTACAAGTTAAAATTTAGAAAATTTAAGTTTAATATAACACCCCGAAGACTTGTTCTGTTCTACCTATAATTGGGATAACTTCACTTTATAAAGTGTTAACAAAGAATTTTACTTTTATGTTATTTTAGTATGAAACAAAAGCCAAACCATTAATTAAATATAAAGTTGCAAAAGACAAGGTTTTTATAAAATAAAGTACATATTTTTATTTTTGTTCGCTTTTTTTCAGTCTGCAAGCCGACATCGTAACTATATTCAACTACGTTTTAAAATTAAATTTAAATGTACAAATGACATAACCTTCAGTTGATAAAAAAAATATATTAATTAGACATTTCATAGGATTATTTTACATGTTTTTTAAAGTGAGAGGTTTAAAGGCCGCTCTGTTCAGTAAAAAAAAAAAAGATTTTCATTTACGGAATCAGACTACAAATATTTTTAAAAATATATTTACATACACTTACTATATACAAATATACACTATACAAAATATCGCTGAACCTGAAATTGTATGAGAATTTAATCTGCGATTCATTCCCTAGGTAATTAATAGACTTTCAGTTAAATCATTGAATGAAAAACCCTTATGAGTAATCTATTTACCTATAACATCTAGTCATAAGATTCTACAAATATACATTTTCATTTGCATAGACATATTACCAGAAGAATAATAGACATTGTGATTATAAGGCCTTACATTATCCGCGCTTGAATTATTTTCAAATTATTTGATGATTCATTTTGATTAGTTATAATAATTTTATACGTACGTTATTCTTTCGATTTTGTCTATTAATGTATCAATAGAAAATATTGCGTTGCGATAGAAAATATTACATGTTGAGTACTAAACTCAACATGTAATATTCCGCTGTACAAGTAAAAAATATAATTAATGTAAAATCTCCAGCCAAGCATGAACGTGTAAACAATACGCCGAAGTGCTATCAAAAGAAGTTATATTTTACAGAAGCTTAAATATGCACATACGGTTAATGCGGCATAATTCTAACATGACTATATTTATTACAATTTATAATTTTTTGAGTATTTATGATCCTTGACTCCAGAAAATGTAGTCATCTGATTAGACAAGCAGATGTTATTGGTGTAATAAGTTGAAGAGTTCTATCTTTTACATTTATTACATTTAGGTATATACAATAATTTGTTTGTTGACTATACATATACCATATCCTTCGGGTATTTATCAAATCAGATTCATAATAAATATTGATGGAAATCATATGTAATAATAGATTGGAATAGATTTAATATTAACATTTTTAAACCAAATTAAATTCAGGCAGATACATAAATTAAGAATTTCGCTTATGCTTAGAATTCAAATAATATTAATTCAATAACAAATCTAAGCTTCTAAGCTCTATTATATTAATCTTGAACAGTAGTAGGTTTTCTGAGAAAAATAATATTGTATAATCCTAAATCCGAAATTTTATAAATATTGTCTATTTAGATTACATCTAAAGAATCTTACAATCTCGTCTGCTTAATGTAAGGGCAACTATTTCTTTCACCGCCAGCAACCACCCACGCAGGCGAAGCGGAGAACCCACCAATAATATTGTAGAAATAATACGATTTAGAATATAATAATAAAACGATTTATTGAAAAAATTGAAAAGGACATAACACATTGACATTCGCTAGAAGAAGTTAAGTGATGACAAAAACAACTATTAAAGTGACTAGGCGTTGTTTACATTCTTCCAACAAATATAAATGCGAAGGTACGTACATAATCGTGCAGAGCGAAGCAACGAGAAAATCGAGTGACTTTTGCATAGAGCTAACTTAAGAGCTAGAGAGTGGAGTGGGAATATGGTCTTAAAATCAGAAGAGCACGTAGCCGAGTGTAAAAAATAGTATTACAAAAGCTACTGACAACATTTTTTATTCGTTTTTTTTTTCAATACTTTGTAATGAAATGTAAATAAATAAGTTCATTCTTATTCTTCATTGGGCCATTTGATTGTCTTACGATTATGACACATTTCCGATCCAACTTCTACTATTCCTCACAAACACCTCAGCTTAATCGAAACTGAGGGGCAATTCTAGTTATTTTTATGGGTTATGATGCAATCCCAATTATATTCCGATCCAAGTCCAACCGAACCGCAACCGGATCGTTGAGTTAGTTGAAAACGGCTAAACGGCAACGTTTCAATTCGACTGCGATAAAGTGACAATTTGACTGTAGTATTGGCACCCAGATTATTTCAACTAAATGCACGAATCGTTATTTGTAATGAAGTAATACTTACCACATCGATGGTCTAACCTTAGGTAATAGTAACTTTTAAACTCGACTTTTTTATATTAATGGTCAATGAAAGTAATATGATATGATATTATTAATAAGAGCTATGAATAAGTTAAGACGACCCTTATAATGTAATAAATACATATCGACAATAAATAACAATAGTAAAGAATAACAACCTTGCTCTATAATAAAGGTTGATAAATGCTCAAGTTGTTTTTCCTTCAAGTTCGAGTCCACTCGTGTTAGGATTCTGAGTTATAGTCGCGTCTTAAAATTATGGGATAGAAAACACTGCCGTGATCACCTTCCTTTATAATAACATAATACTTAATTTTTTTTTTTTTACATTAGCAGCCTGTGAATTTCCCACTATGGGGCTAAGGCCTCCTCTCCCTTTGAAGAGAAGGTTACGAGCATATTCCACCACGCTGCTCCAATGCGGGTTGGTGGAATACACATGTGGCAGAATTTCATTGAAATTAGCCACATGCAGCGTCACGATATTTTCCTTCATCGCCGAGCACGAGATGAATTATAAACACAAATTATTATTATTATTAATAATCTTAATAACATACCTTATTCTATATCAATTTTAATTTAAAATACTTTTAGGTTGTTTTTAAAACAAACAATTCATACTATGTTTAATTTTCTATCGATTTCCGTTTAAATGCACAGTGGCAGTGCCGCCGATAGCTTAACCTTCGATACGGAGTTGAATAATCTTCCACACGCTTATTAGTAGACATTGACTAATTCGTTATTACCGATATTTTTATAATTAGCGAAACACTTATATATAGAAAAACTGTTATCTTTTTGGATAAATTATGGGAAATATTCCATATAAAAATTTCAAGTATATCTTATAGTTTTGACAATTTTTGCTTAAATAGCATCTACTTAAATTTTCTTTCGAAATATATCATTCATTAAGTAAACGTATTTTTACTGTTTAAAAAGATTAGTATTATGTGGATTATATTCACCCGGCGTCGTTTGGGTGCAATATATTAATAAAAAACTGAGAGGTCCACTTAGCAATTTATTTAAAGTATTTATCAATTTAAAACTTTACTTATTAATCAGCTTATATGAGAACGTCAGAAAGAGAAATATGAGTATTAATTATTATTCTTATTTTGAAATATAATGTGTCTACGGCTCACATTTTGCAATTTTCTATTACATTGTGTTGAAGTATCTCCTCAAACAGCGTCAGCCATGTAAGCGTAAGATAACTGAATTTTAGATAAAACATCGTCATAGTTCAGCAATTTTTTGCAAAATAATTATACTAATATGTCTTTTAGAAACTAAAACGGGAATACAGACATAAACAGTATGTTACTTTGTTTCACACTATTAATAGATATCGACTAGCTGAAGATGGGCGTAAGTATTAATAATTCCGAATCAAAGTAACATTCATATTAACTTTTCAGTTTCAAATATAAAAAAAAATATTATTAACTAAAACTTTTTGATTGCTTTAGTTTAATTCTTGTCCCTTACTCGCTTTAGAAAGCCATTACGAGTTACAGAGTAATTCGAATAACAGATTAGGAAAATTTTTAAACAGCAAAAATTTAAGATCTTTCATTTAAAAGTAATCTGACTTAACATATTATTTATTTTAGTACATATAATAATTACTTCAAATAAATCTTTCAAATTATTAATTAAAAACATATATTTATAGTATGTACTCGTAGCTTACAAATTTATATTTACTTGGTGGTAAAGCTTTGAGCAAGTCCGTTTGATTATGTTACCACTCACCAGATATTCTATCACCAAACAGAATTAATTAATGATCTTGTGTTCCGGTTTGAAGGCTGAGTAATCCAGTGAAACTACAGATACAAGGGACATAACATTTTAACTCCCAACGTAGATCGCGCATTGGCGTTGTGAGGAATGTCTAATATTTCTTTCGCTAATGACTATGGGTGGTGGTGACCACTTACCATCAGGTGGCCTATATGCCTGCCGATAATATAAATAATTGTATAATAATACGTACCTAGCTGTAATTATGGAAATTTTTGATGCTGACATATTAATACGTGGACTTATAAAAAAAGGACACATAATCTAATATTTAAATACATTTCAATCCGAATGTCGTTTGTACTTTGAATTTAGTAGAACTAAATAAAATAAGTAACTATACTTACTAATATTTTGTACATTCAAAGAAATATTATTTTTCAATTCATTCATATTCTTTACGATTTAAATATTCAGTCTATATTTTTGATTTTATTACAAAATGATAGAAATAAATCTTAAGATCTACTAATGATAAGTCTTTCTGCAAGCCAGACGGCGGTACCACCCACGCATTCGATATTTCTTTAAAGTGTTCAGGTTCAAAGAGTAATAACGAATGGTATTCGTGTCATTCAAGCATTGATATATTACATTAACAGCCTGTAAATTTCCCACTGTTGGGCTAAGGCCTCCTCTCCCATTGAGAAGAGCATATTTCACCACGCTGCTCCAATGCGTGATTGGTGGATGGTCATTGATATATAAAAACTTAGATTATAAGCAAACACAAATACTTTCAAGTGTTCATTTTTCCTTTCGCTGGTTTAAACGGATTGGATGCTTAATTATCATTTCTTTTTTTGCATTTGAAAGTTTCTAGTATCGTTCCATTTCCTTACGGGTAGATTAAGCGTCTGCATCATACGTTTATATGGTAATATATACGAGTAAAGCCAGCCAGTATAGCTCATCAACAATTAGCGTTATATCTCAGCAAATTTACACAAAAATTAATGAATTTAACATCTAAGCCGAGTTCTCCTCATGATTGAAAACCGTGTGAAAATCCGATCGGTAGTATTGGGGTTTGTCACGTTCAGACGACATAAAGGCGACCCGGGGGTAGTTTTCATAAAATGTAGTGATTGTTATTAAAATTTATATAAAACATAGATATATACATCCGTAAATAAAATATGTATACATGTCACTATAGAAACATAATTAAAAGATATCTTGTATGACTCGAGGAAATTGCAATTTGATAACATTGAAAAATACATATTTCAATTCGCGGCCTCTGTAACGGCACCGATAAACACACCCGTATTTATTTCCGGAAAATGTGTCTGAAATCCCAACACTATATTTAATAAGTAATAGATTTTCTGTTTTACAAATTCCGAACAGGCGAAGTACCGGGTACGAACGTAACAATTAGAACCTTCAATTTAATTTCCGGCTATCAATCAAATTTTCTATCAAACTAGTGAAGCACTATAAAATTTCAAGTTTACTGGTAAGTAGTACTAGTAGTTAGTACATTATAATTTATTTGAATATATTAATTATTTTCTAACAAATATAACGCTTCAAAATTGCCAGGGGTAGAACAAAAGTAACTCGGTATGATTCGAAGTAACACTACGAATATTACGAAGGTACACGACCCTGCGTAATATTGTGTGTACCTATTTTTTTTATTATTGGTAGGTAGATTGTAGACCGTAAATAGTTAGAATTACCAACAACTAGTAGTTCCAGTTTCACTAAGTATTTTTTTTGAAAAATGATAAGATTAATGAAATATTAATAGGGTAAAGCATTGTGGTAGTAAAAGATTTGTTTTTTTTTTTCATTTTAGTGATGTAAAATACGGTAATTGATAATAAGTAAATATAATTGTAGTAATTCCATGTCAAGCGTTCCCACTCGAGATTATTCGCTAGTCGGTGCTCGGCCAGCCATCACTAAGAGGAAAATACCTACATTATACGCAATTTAACAGTAACTTGGTACATTTTTATTTTTTATCTTAAAGTTTTAATATATTTTGGAGCTACAAAATGTATTAAAAGTTGAAAACAAAATTGAGTATAAATATACATTTTATATTTATACTTTATCATATTTAATTAAGATAAGCTATTATGTATTTTTTTGGTTCCAAAAAAAAGAAAAAGAAATAATAAATAAAGCAATTTTTTAGAAGAAAGACTACATAACTGTATGTTTAATTAAATAATATTAAATAGACTTTAAGCCTTTCCTCAACAGTCTGAACCAATACATGTGTAGTTTTAAATTATTGAAGCTAAATTAAAACATCAAATAAATCAACGAACGAACGAAATGTCTCATTATTCGCTTGACCTTATCCCATTCATTTCGTGTCGGCGCAATGTGTTTTACTCTTCCATTTATCTCTCTCATTAGTAATCCTCAGTTACACCATTTTAGCACAGATCCTCCCTAACACAGTCCAGCTAATTTTTTTCTAGCCTAACCTAACATAACATAGTCCAGGTAATTTTTTTCGCTCTTTTTCTTACTGTCACCATTCTTATAGCACGATTAGTCTCCCATTGTATTACATAATTAAATTCCGCAGACATTTTTAACTTTGCCGTGTCATAGATTCAAGTCATCTGTAAAAAATACATTGGTAAAGAAGGCATATTATTCGATACAAGATTATACAGATGATAAAAAAGCGTGGATTTAATGCTTGTAGATTTCCAGGCAGGAGATATAACACACATATATAATTGTATTTAACTAACATTACTGTATTTTTAGATGTTAAAAAAGAGTAACTACTAAGTTTCTTGCCGGTTCTTCTCGGTAGAATCTATATTCCGAACCGGAGGTAGCTTTACTTTAAATAGTTTGTTAATGACGATTCAAAAGTGCCTGTAAAAGCCTACTTGAATAAAGTATATTTTGATTTGATTTATCCACAATGTTATTAATTGATTCTATTTCAGCTTTTCGTCACAAGAGCTTTTAACTTTTACTTATATATATACTCATATCGTATTCTATCTGTTGTCCCCAACTCAGATATCTAACTCAATATTCTCATTTCAGCGGAATTCATTCAAATTTCATCCTTCATAGGTTGATACATGTCCGATGGCAATTTTATAAATTTCCCCGCTAGTTCCCTCTTTTACTAAAGAGAAAAAATTGATGGTGTTGGCACAAGTAGCCCTTTTGATCTATCTCTACTATATCCACTCTAACACTAGATATATTTTAATTGACCTTGAGATTACTCTAAAAAGTTTTTAACAGTGTATTTTGTGTATTTGCTAATTTAACAAAAGGCACTTGACATCAATTATTTTAAGTCTGAAAGGAAGGATAATGTACTAAATATATTTATTTAGTAGCTACCTGAGCTACCTTATTCTTATATTCAACTTAATAAAGAAAATCGATCAATTTGTAAAGTTTAAGGATAAATTATAGTAAAATTCGTATATATACGATCTCTATTACCGATACATTCAATTTCGTCGTATATTGTACTCAAAACTTCGTCTGATGAATTCATTTCTTGGACCTTATTCTATCAATAAACTATACCAAGGTAAATTTATTATAAATACAACATTTTTGATATTCTTTATCTCTTACTACACATTTATTTATTTAATTTATGAGTTTCCAACAAAAGATACACTAAATACATATACAAAATACAGCTACGAACAAAAGTAAAAAAATACGGTAAAAAATTGTAGGTATATAGTATTAATACTCATATAATTAGATTTTTAAGATCAAATATATGAGTAGTTAAAATTATACTGTAATTTATCCAATTACATTAAACGTTCCTATTTTACTCACAGAAAAGCATGTTCAAACAATGCATTTATGTTTTTCACTGATTCATTACAAAGCAGTCAAACCGTACTCCATTCTTCTTACGAGAAACCAATGTACCGACAAACAATGGTAGGTGAATTAAACAAAAGACTTGTACATAGTACAATGCTGCTTAACTTTAATATGAGATCTAGAAATCTAACATTAAAATAGTAAGTAGTAAGTGAATAAAGTATGCGCTTGGCTGAATTAAAGTGAACTTAATAAATACACGCGTGACGTGTGTACAATATACTTTATAAAATTTAAATAAAACATATTACATTTATTATGTTTGTTTAATATTATTAAACAACAACTAATTCTTTGAAATCCTATTTAAGTAAGTAATATAGACATATTAAGAGACTGTATACAAAGTCATTACTGCCGCTGGAAGATTCTCAAGTATAAATTATATAAACTAGTCATTTATCGTTTTTCCCTATTAATTATCATCACGATACTATAACGAAAACAGTAACTTTAATATCGAAAGGCTTTTAATAATTAATAAACATTCCGACTAATATATACGTTGATGCTGTCTCTGTACCATAATTAATTGTACCATGCGAATGCCACAGAAGCAATTATGAGGCCTTGCTTAGCTAACTAAATTGCAGCTCTATGTGTTCTACCTTTAAACACTAAGCGAAATCCTGTCATATTTCGCCTAACTAAGTACCTTCTACACGAAATAAATAGATAAAAGTCTAAAATTAAATTTTGTGAAACTGTGAAAAGAAATAAAGTTAGTACTCGCCTTTCACTTAAAATTGAAATATTTAATTTATTCCATACAAATTTCCTCGGCTTCGACCGCGTTTGAGGAGAGGGGTGTAAGTGTTAGGTACTCTAATTCCTTTTCAGTACTCCTGCTGGTAAATACGCAAAATTTCATGATGATCGGTTCATTGGTTACGACGTGAATACGTACCGAATAAACGAATTATCTTTCACATATATACTATTATTTAGTATATAAACTATTAAATAGATTGTACTGCCACTAGCATAATAATACGTGAAATATCAGCTTCGCTAGATGGATGTAGTGCAGGAATGTTTTAAACTTTCGCTATATATGCTTATACATTTTATACCTATATTACAGGAACATGAAAATCCATACTTGTCACATCAAAACTCTAAACTTAAAGCAGTTTCAATCGCGAATTCTTCGCTTCTTCTCTCATCGTCTATCCCATTTATCTACGTAATAAAATTATAAAATTACTGTACTGACTAACGTACGAAATTCGTTATGAACTAAAAGTGAATATTGAGATAGGATTTTTTAAAATTTACCTTTTAAGGGGGTTAATCGGAGATGAAAGTTTGTTTGGAAATTCGTTATATCTATTATAAGCAATATGGAAATCAATATTTAAGTTTCTCCTACTAAATTCATGACATTTATCACTAAAGACGCTTGAATCGTGGTTGATTTGTGGAAGTGTCTTTCAGTCATTATTGTGAACTATAAAAACGGAATTCTGTACTTAGGGTTCTTGTTCTGTGTAAATAACAGCTAGTTCCAGTGTTTTTGGAAATTTACCATGTTGGAGTGTGAAATCGAAGCTGAAAGATTTTATGGTTGCATGTAGGGGGTAATCTCTGAAAGCTAGATTCCAATTTTTAAAATATATCCAATGATAAAAAGCAAAATTTTCCTCAGTGCTGTAGAGTAAAAATTATATTTATATCATATAATTTTGTTAATAAAGTAATTAAAAACATTTTTTTCGAAAGTGTTAGAAAATATCTAAAAATTACAGCAGCAGTTTTTCAGAATAAATAATATTAAATTAAGTACTATTAAGTTATCTTTTTTTGACTTCATAAAAGCTGTCGTAACACAATTTACTTTAATAGATTTACACAAATGTCACAAAAAAAATCCTTCAGGAAATTTCATTTATAAACGGATATAAAAGGAAAATGAAATTGATTGAAAATTTCCCACAATTTAACTCGTACTATAGCTTTCAATAAGTGGAAAATTGTTATATCTGTAAAGTTACTTTTTATTGAAATAGTACACTTAACGCAGGTTAAATCATATCGTATGCGAGTGAAACATGAATTTGAGAAATGACCATACACGAGCTAAGCTAAGCTAATTTATCTTTATCAACAACCCATTTTTATATGTAGATATAAACATACTTACTGTTATAAGAGAATAGGATCCGGGTTAAGAATCAATACTAATTAAAGCAAAGGTTAGTGCTGTAACTTGTTATTGTAGTATTTAGCACAGTTGGATTTAGAACTCTGGAAGCCCTGGGGCAAAGAAATGTTAGCCACTAATAATAATCCGAATGAATTGTTTGCAGGTAGATGGAATCATTAAGCTTGTATTTTATTTGAGACGAAAATGCAAGTATTTTATAAAACGAATTGTTTTAAAAAAAATCTCACAGAGATGTAGCCCCGGATTTCCGAATGCCGAATTCCCCGAAATTCAGCTATGACTATTAATGTAGTGAATATAGTTTAACTCGTAATTACGTTAATCAGGCCTTTCTATTCACATATTACCTAATAGTAATGAAATATAATTTATATAGATGTTTATACAGTTCAAATTTTGAGTTTTTTTTAGTAGTAGTAGTAGTATTAGAATTTAATAGTAATATCTACCTATTTTTTTAGTAGTACCTCGAAGTAAATTGTCTTTGATTCATAATTATAAAGTGAATTCCGTTTAAACCTTCTAATACTAATCATCTGAAGAAATTATGTGTATATATTTGTTTGGATGTGTTCTATATCTTGGATGTATTCTATATATAACCTAATCCAATCACAGAAGGATTAAAGACGAATTAACAACAGTACAACTCATTAAGTCTACTCGCTAATCCGTTTGTAAAGGGGACCGATTGCAACTTGGAATCAAAAGTAAGCCACGAACTTTAGCTGACTCAATCGATTCCTCATTTTCACATTGATTGCACCAATTGTTACAATTTTTGTTTTTTATTATATTAAACATAAGAATATTTACTAAACAAATATGTTTTGAATGCTTACATTCATATTTATAATAAACACTATTGAACTTAACTACTTATAGTATTGTATTGTATATATTTATTTAGTATTGTATTTATTATAAATACATATACATATATTAATCAAAAACTATAGTTCATAATATACCAGAGCAAACGAGAAAATGTCATCTTAGATTTGTGTATCTCTACTCCATCTGCGATTGCAACATTAATTTGCCGCCCTTCTATCTGTCTACTTTTAATCCGTCTTTTCATTTTATCAATACCCATCCTTAGGTAATTCTTAAAGTCTGTCGTATTTTTTAGGTTTGATAATATTATTTTTAAAGAGAACAAAAAATATGGGATGAAATTAGAGTTAGAACTTTTAACTTATGAGTTTCATGCAATGCCTTATAGTATCTCTTGCACCCAGAGTATTTACAAAGATCATGAAAGTTTTAATTTTTTTTTAAGACAACAAGGATTACAATCGGTGCTATATTCAGATGATATTCTTTGTCGTTTTTAACTCAAAAATGTTAACTAAGCGTTACCTAATGACAAACACTTTAATATTCGCAAAAAATGGAAAGGTTTTCACTCCCCCATGAACGATCAGGGAATTTTCTCAGCTAATAGGCGTCTCAGTGGCCGCGTGCCCAGCAGTCAAATATGGCTTATAAAGGCAGAAAGATATTAAAAGACAGAAATACATAATGTTAGATCATAATAATTATAATTATAATTGTATGGTATATATTCATTAGGATTATGGTTGCCGTTTCGATGACCTAAATTGTTGGAAGCACAATGTTTAGAAATCGTATAAATGAATAAAATATAAATAATTATGCTTTACAATTTTTTGGACGCTTGTAAGAGTCAGAGTTCCTTTCAAGACATGGGTCTTGAAAGAAAAACGAATATGAATTTCATATTTAGAGCTTTTGGAATTTTACTTTGCGTTAAATGCTATTGCTATTAAAATGCCAGACTGTTCATTATTATGAAGGATACTGCTGGAGTTATGAATGAAAGTTGTCTAATGATGCATTTCAAAGAATTATAAATAAGTTTGGACAACCAGCTACTGATTTATTTGCTTGTTGTACTCTAAAAGTGACATTTATGTCTCATGATTACCAGACCCGAATACTTTACGCGTCGACTCTTTTACAATATCCTGGAAAGTTACTAGCAGAAACTGGATACCAGTGTTCTCTGTCCACGAGACATACGTAAACTTATATGCATCGACATTGTAAGGGAAACAACAGTATGGACAAATTCAAACACATTTGCAAGAGCATACAAACTCAATATAATTAAAAACGATGATTTAGCCCAATCAGTATGCCTTCGCCCTCAAGTAAATAAAAATTATACAGATTGTTAGTTAGTTGATTAAAGTATACTAATTGGTTCAATTATATCTATCCAATTAAAGGTATGTAAATAAAACAAGATAATATGTTTGGGTTGTATTTATTAATCGAATATCTTGAGTTACTACAAAGAATGTTTTCTCAAAACATCTATGTACATACATGGTAAATAATATCTTCGAATGAAGCGACGAAATATAATATGTGATCAAAAGAATTACAAAGAAAAGTTTGATCAATGTTATACGAGTCGCCTCATTCGAAGATATTATAAACCTACCCACCCAACACTAGTAAACTTTGTTACAGTTACTTTAACTGCTGGTTAGCTATTAGTTAGTTCATTACTCTTTAAACAAAATGACAAAATCGGAGCGAACAGCTATGGACCGTGAAGAGGGGCGGGCCATAGAATGTCGTACAGGATTTTAATATTGACAATTGTAGCTGTAACAGTAGAGGTTTAAAGACTCTAAACAAGCGCGTCATTGCCTAGTCGGCAAGTTAAGGATACTACATACTAAATAACCTCTTCACTTTGAAGTTCATTAGATCACATATAATATTTTGATTTGTATACTTGTATATTTAAGTACAATTTCATACAGAAGGTCCGTATTTACAAAATTGTTTTTAAAATATCCTTCCCTACTGGAGTTTACGTTCAGCCTAGACTGCACTCGTACGTACGAGTGCAGTCTAAGACCGCTATATCGATATCGGCTATTTTTACTGGATAATATGGAGCTATAAGAGCGTTCTTTGAATGTTACTTAAGTTCGCAATGTCACTAAAAATAAATATTGGGCAACATCACATACATTATTCTGATCCCATTGTAAGTAGCTGAAGCAGTTGTGTTACACCCAGACCCAAGCCAACATAGAAAACTAATTAACTTTTTCTACACCGACTCGGCCAGAAATCGAACCCGGGACCTCGGAGTGGCTTATCCATGAAAACCGATGTACACACTACTCGACCACGGAGGTTATCAAAATGTTTTATTGCTGGATCTACTAATTAAGTTTTAATTCCAGTTCGAAATTACAAGTTATACTTTCCATGTTGGAACGCGGGTAAGCGATACATTTCTTATGATTCTCCAAACACGACGACTCGCTGTGCTGCAAGCTGATATTTTGCATAGAGCGACACAATTAAATGGTATATACAATATTAATATACTCTCCTTCCTTTGTGCAGTACTATTTGAGAGCGGCATAGAGCCTATTGTAAATAACAAAATAAATATATTTTGGAGAATATTGACAGATTGGCCATTTAAATTTAAATTATGGTATTATCAATAAAATTGATGCTATACTATTCATAAGAAAAAAAAATTTAATTAGTATTCTTGGATCCTAACCAGACTTTCTAATCGATATGGTGTCAATGGAATAAAGAAAATTGTAAGTGTTGCCATATTATTTCAGGTCGTTTTTCTTGTCCAAGGAGATCAAGCAGGCTTTTCTGCCACGGTTCTCTTAATAGAAAAGGGCTACATACAAGAAAAGGGCTTTTGCCACCATTGACGTTCCTGCTTTGATTGTGCATCATGGAAATAGTCGTAATGATGACAAGGGACCTGATGGACTGACACCGGTTCCCTAACAGTTGATCAACAGGCGCCAACTCAAATCAGAGAAAAACAATGTTAAGGGCCGCTGCGGATAAAATACTTTGTCCTTAAAGTAATAGTGCAAAATTCTTTACTAAAAGTATAAAACCTAGACTTATTGCCTCCACTGGTGAGAGTAGGGCTGGTTCATATTTCGCAGGTTAAATGCTGTACAGCAGCTACTTTTAATTTTAATTCTATATAATTAGAGCCATCATATAAATAATTCCAATGGTAAATACTATATTCTATATAATATAATATATAATACGTAAAATTGCTATTGAGTAAATCTGTTAAGTATTGCTCTATCTTATACATAACTTCAATCTATTTGGACCAATCATATAGGTCCAATTTAATATGTATTATTTCTCAAAAAAAGTTTGTTTTTCACACCTCATCGATTTAACATCTCGTTTTACGCAAGTAATTTTCAGCATTCATCAGCACCCAAAAGCTGGGTCTTCGAGAACAAATCCAAAAAAAAAACTTAGACAAAAGAGGAATAAATAGAAGGGGATATTATTTGCCCATGACCTATTTCGTGCATCTAGTTGTGACAAGGTTGAGGTTGGTCATTGCTACCCAATTACAACAACACTGGTTGCTTTCAAAAATATATATTGTTTGTTAATTTTAAACATATATACAAATAGTTAAAGATACACTGATTTTAATCTGTAGATTGAAGTTAGTTAAGACATAAAGGAGATTGTTTTGACAGAACTCATTTATATGAATCTCAACAAAAGTTCTTCTCAGTTATTGGTACCATATCAAGTATAATATAAAATAATATGAGGAACTAATCTATATTTTTATACACTAATTAAACACAGTACACATTAACTAAATCCGTTATTTTGTATAACTTCAACAGTTTCAAGTTAATTTTATTATCATATTATAAATATATCGATACTTATATTTTGTTGAAACTAGAAATTAAAACAATAATACAATAGGTATATATTGCGGAATGCATAATATAGAACTCATAAAATCATCTTCTGCTGGTTGGTTGACATTATTATACCACTTTTGTATCGCATTGATACGGAGAACAAACAATGGTTCCGTATCGATTTATTCCATATAAGACAAATTTGAAGGTCCGTATACATTTGCGAGCTGAACTGTTGAAACTGTACTTGTGATTGTAATGGAAAATCTGACAAAAGATTGCGAATTCTTATCGTTTATTTTTCATTCCAGATGAGAATTTTCAAGTTAAATTGTATATTATTTTGAGTCTGGTAATGTTTTTTATTTATTAATTCAACAATTTTATATTTGTACTAAAGTCAAACTCGCAACTTAGTTATAATAGTGAATACTATTTTAAATCAGTAAAAAAACATTTATGTTTATTTCAAGATTATGTTACAGTGTGGTAGTATATCGAAGTACTAAATGTCACAGCTTTTTGTGTTGGTGGTAAGGTGGTTCATTATTATATCAATACACGCATAATAATAACAAACATATTTGTGTAAATATAAATTCATAACTTTTATAAATTTCTTACAAATATATATATTTTTTATATACTTACCTAATCTTTAAAGGTATAATTATTAATACTTTGTGGTCTACCAATTTATTCTAATTAAAAATATGCACAAATTTCTAAAAAAAAAAAACAAAAATTAATAATAGTCACAAACATTTGACACATATTATGAAAATAAAAAATGAGAAAAATGTAAATATAGAACTGCGAGGTCGGTCAATGGAATTTATATCATTAAGCACTCGACATTCACACAATGGATTTTAAATAACGCTTCGCAGATCAAAAGAAAGTGTATACCTAATGTTTAAAGCTAGGATACCAAATATATTATATGTATATTAAAAATGTCTAAATTTGACATTTCTCCGAATCTTTTTTTTCGAAGCATATTTAATTATAATTAATTAAACATATATTAATGATAGTAATTCATTATTTCTACGACTATCACCACTATAATATTACAGATAAAAATGTATACGATACTAAGAAATATACTTTTTCAAGTAGGCCATCCAAACATGTTCCTTTAACCGCCACCGGCTCACAAATCTATGAGTTTGTTGTTAGTTCAGTGATCAATCCACGAAGATGCGCCTCTCTATTCGTGAGCGGAAAGCGTGGGGCGCATAGGATTCATACCCCCTTCGGTCGCGACTCGAGTCGCCCACGGCTCTGTGTCGACGGTTAGGTTAGTTTACGTTGCTGCAACTCTTGAACCACCGGGAAAGATGCTTTACATAATATTTTTGTAGTATTTTTATTTTTGAATATAAATATTCTTAGAATGTTGTATGACCATATTGTTCCTACAGGCACAAGAGACACAATATCTTAGCTCCCAAGGTTGGTAGCGACGCAAAAAATAGTTTATATTTCTTACAGCATCAATGTCAATGTGTGGCAGTGACCACTTACCGTTAGATTTCTTATTTGCCGGCCCGTATAACTTTTATTTATAAAAAGGAGGTTTTGGTAAGGAGGTCACTGTAAAATATTTACCCGTATGATACGATAAAGCTTAGAAATACACTGCAGCGCTCAAAAAAGACTCTGCATAGAAGTAGGTATTATTTTTTTGTCGTTATTCCAATTTACATTATGGTATGATACCAATAAAAATTGACCCATTGTCCCTCCTACTAATATAAGTTAATAATCTCAGAAGTCAAAATCACTGTGTGACACTTACATCGCTAAATGGTTATCGTTAAGCAATTGAGATGTAATAGTGTAAGCTTTACATAATCATAGATTATGAAAAGAAATAGGGACATCTTATCTGTATGCAGAGAAAATCACGTCTGAGCTGTGAACTATTGAATAATGGAAAAACTACAACATTTGCTTACCTAATCTGAAAACGTGGTATATAATGTTATTGTTCACTGTGTTTACGTATGTTATTGTTTATAGTATTGTGCACAAGTGCTTATTGGCTGGAACACGTGAATCCTAATGGGTTACAAGGGTTCAAACCCTTCAGGCACCACAGAATTTTCACGCGCTTAATTTGTGTTCATAATATTTCATCTCGTGCTCAGCGCTGAAGAGAGATATCGTGAAGTACCCAATGTGTGCAGTTCAAACATATATACGTATATCCGCCGACCCGCAATGAAGCAGCGTAGTAAAATAAGCTCTAAATTTTCTCAGAAACAGGTTTTGTCCAGCAACACATTTACAAGCTACTAAATTTACGTTTACCGATTTGTTTTCGTGAATGTTGAATATTAAGTATACGTTTTGCCATGAAACCGTAAAGTTTAGTACACATCAAAATTTGCGAGCGACATCATGCATAAATAATAACCAAACATAATTAATATGCTAACAGTATGTGGAAAAGTTAAATTAGTGAACTTTTTATTTTACGTCCCTTATTGTAAAGAATCAAATACATAAAAATAAGCAGAATCGGGTTCTAGTCCAGTCATTATGTCCGACAGCATGCTTATCATGCTTTAACCTAGTCGGAGACAAGTCAAGATGGCGAAGAATGCTCATAAAAAATAATCGTCGACAATTTTAAGTTCAGCTTTTTGAAATGTCTATATTTAAGACTGTTCTCATACTAGAACTAATATTCATTGTTTTTTTGGTCACAGGTGCCGGACACTACGCACTCCGGGGAATATTTTAGTGGCTAATCTTGCTCTAAGCGACTTTATGATGTTGGCCAAAACACCAATTTTCATTTTTAACTCATTTTACCTCGGCCCAGCTTTAGGCAAGTCTGGTAGGTATATAAATATAATATATTTTATTAATAAAAATATTTTGTCTTGTTTATTTTATTTAATATTTTTATTAAACCATTTTAGCTTGCGTGGTTTATGGTTTTATCGGTGGATTGAGCGGCACAACGTCAATCGCTACTCTTACTGCCATTGCTTTGGACCGTTACTGGGCAGTGGTGTATCCACTAGAGCCTCTGCGAGCGCTCACAGCTATCCGGGCTCGCTTGCTAGCCGTCGGTGCCTGGTTCTACGCTGGATTCTTTGCTATGATACCAGCTTTAGACATTGGATACGGTCACTATGTTCCCGAAGGCTTCCTAACGAGCTGCAGCTTTGACTACCTGACTGACGAAATCCCACCTCGCTATTTTATATTCGCATTCTTTTGCGCCGGGTGGCTGGTGCCACTTTGCATAATTTCATTCTGCTATACGCGTATTCTGAGTATTGTTGTTGGCAAAAGAAACATGAATTCAAAAAATCAAGAGCAGCGTCTTTCATCTAGACACGTCAAAGAACAAACGAAACGCAAAGCGGAACTTAAATTAGCGGTCCTCGTTATTGTAGTCATTGCATTATTTTTTGTATCTTGGACTCCGTATGCTATCATTTCATTACTGGGAATTTTCGGTAAAAGGGACGTCATAACTCCAATAACTTCCATGATTCCTGCTTTATTTTGTAAGACTGCTGCTTGTATTAATCCTTTCATTTATATAATTACACATCCAAAATTTAAAAAAGAACTCCAGAAACTATTATTTAGGGATAAATCTCGCCGTATGACGGGAACTTTTAAAACTGCCGCTTGTACTGAAACAAGCAAATTTCATAGACAGAGTAAAAATCTAAGCGAGACTGATGTGGAAATCATAGAAATGAAAGATATTCCTTACAATGTTCCCAATTCGAAAGATATTCCAAATATTGAGACCATATCGTCAAGAATATCAGAAAGAGAAGGTTCACAGAAGTCGAAAAGAAGCGTAAGCATGAAAAGTTTTGAAGAGAGTGTCATTACACCGCCGACTTGGTATTCGAAACCAGAATTTACTAAAAAAAAAAGTTTTCATCGTCGATTGACAAACACCTCCTTTGATCTATAAGATGAGTCTGTTTAAAAAATATTTTAAATGACATCAGTACTAATACATACATGCTAATTTATGTAAAAAAAAAGTATGTAGTGAAACAAAGATAATGTTCTAATTACTTATCACTATTTTAATAACAGTATTATTAAACATTAATTTGAATAATATTATTCTAGTTAATATGTAACAAACATCATGAGGCATACAATAAAATTATGAGAATATTTTTATTATTTTATTCCATACCTGTAGACACAAAGTAATAAACATTAGGTCCTTACCATATCAAACCATATTAAATTGGCGTTTTATACGGGAGCAATATAAAGCCCTTTGTTTTTTGTAAAATATATTTAAGTATGCACCGTTGTTATCTATGCACGTTTGCCATATCATAGTTAGTTAATTTACCTATTTACTAAAAAAAACAATGGAGGCGAAAATCAATAAACTCTTTGAAGGCGGTTTGGACTGCCGCATCGGAGTTGAAATTTTTTCCTTGTAAGAAGTTATCCAAATTCCGGTAAAATGGTAATTGTTTATTGGTAAGACTGTTGGAGCAAGGTCCGGGGAGTATGGTGGATGTCGCAAACATTCCAAGTGTAGCTCATCTAACTTAGTGGTTGTTTGTTGTTCAGTTTGTGGTGTAGGGTTGTCCTGAAGCAGCAGTGGCCTAGAGCGATTGACCAATCTCGGTTGCTTAGCAGCTAGTTCTTCCTTCATAGTTTGCAGTTGCTGACAAGAGATATCTGACGTATTCGTTTGAAGAGAAAACCGTAGGAAATAACACCGGCGCTAGTCTATTAAACATCAATTTTCATTTAGGCCGGGATTTAGCTGGGTCTCCAGGGTTCAGCCATTGCGACGAGCGCTTCCGATTATCATACAGTATCCAATTTTCCTCACAAGTAAGTAATGATTCGATTTAAAATACCATCATTATTATGTCGGTTGTGCAAAGTACAGCACAGCAGTCGTCGCGTGTTTGTGAAGTTCGATTTACTCAATTCATGAGGTACCCATCGTTCAAGTTTTTTTACTTTCCCGTTTTGCTAGTTTTGTACAGTTTTATCACTTACCCCGAAGCCTGCAGTACTTTGTGAATCCTTCGAGCTGTTTATGCAGCACTGGTGCCACGGTAGAAAAATGCCAAAGCAAAAATAATGAGGAAAAAACAAATAAATGACTGTTTTCAAAACTCAAATGTACCAGCTAAATGTTTTTTTTTTTTTATTTAAGTATGGAATTCTTGACCAAAGAGGAGATATTTCAGATCAAAGTGGTCAGTACGACAAAACGCTAATTTCTTATGTAACGACCTAACATTACTGTAAAACTCAACTTGTTGATCATTCGTTATTTATTCAAGCTCAGCTAAATATAGCTTTATTAATTTATGATATACCTATGGATTTCCGTAAAAATGGCGTTTTGGACGTCGATGTTTTCTGAGCTTTGGGAGTAAAACTTTAAAACGATATAAGTAGTTAAGTGTTACAGTATTGTATTATAAATAAAGATATATTAATCATAAACTTTTAGTAGTGCACAATATAGCTGTTATTCGCATATCGCATGAACTACGTAAATCTAAGGTTTGTTTATCTTTATTCCTACTTCGATTGGAATAGGCTATAGCTAACAAAGCAATTACTTCCATTAGTCACAAGTACTTCCTGTTAAAGTATACAAGGAGCGGTAGAAAATAACTGAAACTCAACAATAGGTGTAAAAAAATGTTCTAAGAACGTACAAATTATAGACCTCTCTGATATAATAGTGGCTTCACTCACTGATCTCAAACAAAAGGTGCCGTAATTTGAAAATAAAAACACGTGCTATGATTTTTTGGATTAATATTCACATGTCTATAAATAAATACAACATTTCAATAGAAATATTGTTGTACAAGTAAATGCAACATTTGTTAAAAATAACGGCGTTCTGTAATATTATATTATTGCAATATGTAGATAGGACAAACTCCTTTTATTATACTAATAATTTGCTTATACATATATTATACTAATTTATCAGTATGGTAACCTACGCTCGAAGAGTACAAAGTTATGATGATATAAACATTTTAGTAATCATTACGGCTTATTTAAAAAAAAAAAACAATAAGTAATATTATATTTTTTAATAATCTCATAATGAATCGCTTACCCAATTCCCACCATTTCTCCAAACCCCGCCATTCCTCATTTTTTTTAATATATACTGTAGGCAGTAAATAAAATATTAAGTAACATTTTCACTGCACATAAAGCAGATGAAGCGCTCGGAACACAATAGTGAAGCAACAAAAGCTAATACAAAATTGTTAATCTGCGATAAAATTGCTATCACTTTATTAATTGTTACATATACATATCAACAAATTGTTACTATACTTGTTATATATCACTGAAAAGTAACGATCTTGATGAGCAAATCCCAGTAGTTCTACTACTTAACGTGTTACTAATTAACAAATCAAATGTCAATCCAAAAACAAATAAAAAATGCTTTATTCAAGTATATTTTTAAATCACCATTTTACGATGTAAAGCTATCGCCGGCTTGGAATGTAGGTACCACGAGAAACTTCAATCAAACGCTGCACCTGCTATTTGTTATATAACCTAAGCTTCTCTAGATTCTATGTTCTAGTTAATTTCTAAGATAAAGTAAGATTACTTTTTTAAGTAACTAAAATTTAGAATATAAATACCTTTCTTATTTATGTAAGAGCTTTTACTATCTAATTAGTATTCAGCTTATCGTTTTCCTTTCGCTAGCGAAAGACCAGGCCATATATCACTTTTAGCAGACATAGATATAATAAATATTTTAGTTTATTATTCATAATAATAACATTATAATAAATATCGATTTTAAGGTCACGAATTAATACAGACAACAAAAATTTAATTCGAATTGTCACATTGTTTACTCATCGTTTATTCTAATACGGACGAATAGTTTGAATAACAATATAATTAATCGCATAAATTGACACACATGTGAATTATAATATACAATTTACTTTAAATCTTCTTTCCAAACATGAAAAATGAAGTTAACTAAATACAATTGTCATTTGTTTAATAAATAGTGATTTTGGATTCTACTTATACGTTTCTTTTATACTGTCATACACATATACCTCACTGCTATGGCATTGGACTGTTACTGTATTACAAACCAAACGAGTTTGATTATTAATTTTATGTTTAGAATACCATAATTAATATTTGAGTCTAATCAGATCCAACTTTTTTAATTCAATTCAATACTAACTATAAATAAATCATTTCATCTAAGCAACGCACATCTTATTATAAATTTTAATAAGCAAATTGAAATGACGCATCATACATGAGAGCATTATTCAAATTTCTTTTAAAGAGATACTTTTTCTTTTCAAAAGGACTATCTATTAAATACTAACTATTACTATCAACAAAACTTAAACCAATTTTATGTATTCTTATAGCAACACTAAAACATCTTTTGACTGTCCCCTCACCGCTGTCAATTATTGTCATTTGTCAAGTTTGGGTTGTCATTTGTCAACTAGTTAGGCACTAGGCTCGAACAAATATGTATAGTGCAAAATAAATAAAATCACTCCATTTTTATTGTATTAATCTATATCTAAAGCCTAAACGCGAAGATTTAAAAAAAAATAACAATAAAAAAAAAGTCTTTATAGTTTGTGAGGTTATAATGACTACAAAAGTACATAATCGATTACAGATTTTACCAAAACTTTTTATGAAAGAAAAGTATTATTGTTTTCATAAAATTCACTATAGAACATATTATAAAGTTCTTTTCTTTGGTTCTGACCTAATATCCCTAAAAAGCTTACAAAAAGTTAACCAATTTAAGTATGTATTTCTAAGTTATTCTATTTATCTTTGTCTTTTGGAATTTGTAATCAAATCTATTGTTAACATAGAAAAAGTGAAAACCTCATCAAGCAGTTGGATCTGGTTACTGCAAACAGCAGTAAAAATAAAACGATAATTGAAAAATATGCACAAATCGAAAATATAAAATTATTACAATGGCCCAATCTAAACATTAGAAGTAATGAATATGACATAGGAATTATTGTAGCATTTGGCCATTTAATAAAAGATGATGTTCTCAATAAATTTCCACTGTAAGTTTTTATTACATAGTTATTGATTTAAGCTTCTTGATCAGACCATTTCAAACCTTTATTCCACTTATAGAGGCATGGTCAATGTTCACCCAAGTCTGCTCCCTCGATGGCGTGGGGCAGCTCCTATCATTCATACACTGCTGCATGGAGATGAAATTGGTGGTGTCTCTCTTATGAAAATTAAACCCAATATATTTGATGTGGGTAAGTTCATACTTATTTAATATGCTGAATAAGTAGATAGATTTTGTCAAAATAATAAATAAGAAGTAACTGTTCATTTTATGATTTTCAAATTGTATAATTAAATTGAATACGAAGATTTATTTATTTAGATTGAATTCATATAGTATATTGAACCCAAAATGTTTTTATTGACATTCCTTTTAAATGTTATTTTTAGGTGAAATAATCAGCCAACAAGAAGTACCAATTTCCAAAGACATAAAATTACCTGAGCTTACTGAACAATTGTCGGATATCGGTGCGAATATGCTTGTGGAGTGTTTAAGAACATTACCTGAATGCCTTACAAAAGCAAAACCTCAAAATAAGGAGGGTGTTACATATGGTATTCAGTAATAGCCAATTATTTTACTGGTATTTCTAAGTTAAAATAAGGATAATACTGTGGCCTGATTCTGTAATGGCCAAAGTACATTTTTGAGTTAAATGCAAACCACATTTTGCCAAATTATTTAAAAAATAATAAATTTATTTAAACAATGAACATTATGAGTTTAACCAACATTTTATTTTGTTTATATATTCTATTCTGATTACCAAAAGTAAATATTCTAAACTTTTAGCATGATGCTCTGTAAATCATTCTTTATTTATTTCAGCAAAGAAAATACACAAAGAGATAAGTGAGGTTCGATGGTCTGACATGAGTTCCAGAGAGGTCTATAATTTATACCGTGCCATATATGGATTATATCCATTAACAACAAAATTCAGAGACAAACAAATGAAACTATTTCATGCCTTTTTAATTGACAAAGATCCTGAATACACAAACAAATCAGTTGGATCTCTAGAATATTGCGAGAATACCAAAGCCATTAGGATATTATGTAAAGATAAAAGATTTATATATTTTAAAACACTAAGAATATTAGGGAAAAGGGAAATATCAGCTTTAGATTTTTATAATGGTTATATTAAAAATGTTGCCCTAGATGTAAGAAAAAGTGTGATATGTTAAAATATTATAATAAAATACATTGTAAAAAATAATAACTCTTTTATTACTTTTACAGAACTATTTTAATTCTTATATTTCTATAAAAATTAAAATAGAGATATTTGGACAACTTTATTGATAAACAATTATTGTATCAGGTATGACTAACCATCCTATGGGAGTTTTTGTGTATTTCTTTCTATCTCTTAAATTCTAATTTAATCTAATCACAGTTAGTACAACATTAATAAATTATTTACTTTATTTTACTATTTTTTTAGATTTAATTGCTGATAATATTAACAAATCTATGTTAATTTTTTTTTATTTTCTTTGCATAATTTTAAATTAGGTTTTTATTTCTGTACATATATATTTTTTGCAGGCACAAAAAGATATATGTTGTAAATATATAGTCTTCATAAGCAAACAATAGTACAAAGAGATTAAATTGAAGAAAATTAGTAACAATAATAAATAAAATATATGTATACATACTATATATATATAAAAATACATTAATAAATTGATCCCATATAAAGTAAATATCATATAACCAATACATTTAGATAAATAAATTAGTTTAGTAAATCCATTAAAATAAATAAATACATGTATATAAGGGTATAAATATAAACAGGTGGTATGTGCAGCATGGAATCACCTTAGTCTCTAGGCGACTCTTACCCTGCAAGGAAAGCATATATGAGTACATAAATAAATATACTAATAATAACTTGCTGTTGGTGGTACATAAGTTGAACTCAAACTTTACTAATTTCTTTTTAAAAAATAATCTGGACTCACTTTAGACACGAGCAATAAAATAAGTATTTATTAAATAATTATTATTCCTTTATTTCTTATATTTATAAACTATATGACATGACTAAGAAACCTCGGGTTTGGAGTTATAGAATTATATAAGGAATAGTCAACCGTAGCTTTATTCTTGGAATTATAAGATTTTCTCTGTGAAGATATATTGGAAAAATTAAGTTCCTACAAAGATGGAATAATTAGCATACCCATAAAAATATTATGTTTTGACGTTACATGCGTATACAATACAATTGATTACTTACATGCACGTATGTTAATAATCTGCTTAAAATAAATCAAACTAGGAAAAATAGTGTTATATATATTTAAAATAATTATTAACTCAGTATAGCACTTACTTTTAGACGGTTATTTTTGTGCAAAATATGCGAATGAATATGAATATTTTTACTTAACAATTATTTGTTAAGTGAAAATAACAACAGAACAGTTTTACAACAGAGACCTACGTTGTTACTTACCCTTTATGGCAATTTATGAAATACAGCAATGTGACTTTCTAACAATTCGGATCCTGGAAAAGTAAGCGTGAAAATGTTTTTTGTCATGGAAAGGTTTTGTTTGTGATAAATTACTTAGAAAAAATGATTATAATTAATAAGGATTTTTTGATAAAAAACTATTTATTAATGTGAAATGTGAATAAATTATAGGTATATAGAGCAATTAAAATGTTTCTGAAATTTCTATTTTAACCATTGATTTATATGGTAGAATACATACAGGTTAATTTTTCAAACAGGCAAGGTAATGCACCAAATTAATTTAGGATTAATCGTTTTGGTAATTCAAAACTAGGCAACAAATTATGAGATTGAGTGATATAAATCGTTATTGTTAATATTTCTCGAAACATTTATGCTGTGCCCAAAAACGTCCATTGTGATCGATTTATGTACAGCTGGAACCATTTGGAATCTGCACATGTGGAATGCAATCAATATTGAAGAACAAGAATGCAAATGAACATAAGTATTTCTTATTTTTGTTAATATTCCTTATCACAGATTCTATTAATAATATTAAATGCTACTTATATTCTATGATTAGTAGTAGTGTTTAACTAAATTTGGTAAATTTTGCATTAGTAAATAGCTTATTGTTATTTACATTGTGATAAAAAGTGTAGTTAGTTATTTACTTAAATAAAGTTACACACACTGGTTTTAAAATAAAAGAGTCATTTACAAATTCCCGAATATTTTTATTGTATCCCAGACTAGACAATGACCTTACTTAACAAGCAGTTAATATGGCTTTTGCAATATTTAATCCGAAGATAGTGAAAATAAATTCTAATTCGTTTCCTACAAGTATGACGTCCCTTTAAAAGTCACAGTCGTTGCCATGAGTCCTAAATTGTATAGGAATACCTGGACATCTAGTTTGATAATTGAAGAATAGTCACAACTTACGACACGATTTTTTTTTTACAAATGTTACAGATCACCTTCACCCACTCATGTCTTTAATTAGATTTATATTGTATATTATTATCAATCAATTAGCTGTTGTTATCAAACTGGGGAGTAGCAAATTAATTACACTATAAAAAAATCCGCTATTTAGGGTGTCAGTTTCGAAGCATTGGAACGACACCACCTAACTGTGTAACAAATAATTTTGATTCAATAATTTGCCTAACAAATTTCGATCAAATTCTTAACGACCAGCGCTTTAATAAAATGTTTTTTCATAATTCGATCGCTTCAGGTTCGCCATACTTTTAACAAATGATTTGGAATTTTCTGCCACTATATTCAAGCTGCAGCCTAACCTCATTATATCTTCATCTTTATATATAAATAATGTTAAAAGTTTTTAAAGCGAATTAAATTGGAAAACAAAAAAAAATCATATTAGTTTAAAACCGGATTAACAATAACAAATATAACAAACGATAAAAATACATTATTAAAGTACAAATGAAGTATGTGCATCTGATTTAAATTGATATGTCTGACGTTTTCCAACTTACATTACGAGTACAACACATTGTTTTTATAATATTTTATCTGTTACAAATCAAATCAATCATTTAAGCTGCCTTTCAATAGATTGTCATAAATATATGAATTTAAAACTTACCAACCTACGAGATATGTGAATATTGCAATTAGTGAATCAATTTATTAATATAACTTTCCTTAAGGCAAATATATTTTATAGCTAATTTAACTTAAAACTTTAGTTATCCGTTGGAAAACGTCAATTAATGATAAATGCAAGTGCAGACACGATGCGATCATGATGATGGCAACAACATGGAGACTTCACTCGAATCACAGAGAGCATTTGGGCGCCACTTGCTTCCTAAAATATTTGTTAAATATATAGTTATTAAATAAATGTGTTTATATTAATATATTAAAATATACTCGAAAATGTAAATGTATGTAACAAACAGAAAATATAGATAATACCATTCAAAAGTACCTGTAAACATTAATCAACTGTAAACTGTAAAATATTATTATATTTTTTTAAATGACGTTGAAGGGCTAATTTGAATGGTTTTTAAACAAAAACTTTTTAAAGCAAATTGTCATATAGTTTTTGTAGTTTGTTTACACTTGCTTTTTAAGCGCAAGATATAGCTTCAAGTGTAATATAAATATATGTATATAAATAACTAGTCAATGGCGTAGCTAAAAGCGGCGTGCTGCACTTATTTATTAAACTAGTTTGCATTATATTATATATTAGCAACACCAAATTTTAAACTAACAAAATTAAATATTATTCGTCATTTGATTTGATGAATTTTCATAAACAAACTGTTTCTTTCTTTTGTTAACTATTTATATAAAATTTAGTTAGTTAATAAATTAATTATATGAATACAGACCACGCGAAAAATACGTCTTTTTCTCAAAGCAAAAAGATTCTTCTGGCTAGCTACGCCACTGCAACTGGCTAACCCTTCTACCACAATTACGAATATCTTCTAACAGACACACTTTGTTAAAAATTATATTTATTAAAAATGAAATATATATTCTCCAATGATACAAATATATTTAAAACTGGAGCAATATCTTGCGTGAATTTTAATTTATATCTTAATATTAACAATGAATACATCAGGTCTTCGATTCAATTTTATTTAACGAGGTAAAATAAAAAAACACCACACAAAAACATGCAAAACCAAATGATATAAAATAAAACATTTAAAAAGGTAAAAAAATATAAGATCGTAATAGATCAAAGACAAAAGCACTCCAGGGGTTTGAAATATTCCAGAGCGGTTAGTAAATACTAATATTTTTGGGAGCAAATCTGCAAAATGCAACAAGATGGTTAATAAAGTCTTACATAAATAGAAAATAGTACGAAAATATATATAATATACAAGTATGAAATATAGTGTAAGGGGAAAAATTAAAACTACTGGAAATGATATGTTATGTTTGAATTAGTTTTATTTAAGCACTGTTGAAAATATAGAATCGCTTTCGTTACAGAAACGAAGCCAGCAAACATTACATAAAGCACATTCTTTTAAACATTGTTTAGATGTATATTGATTAAATTATATACTGTCTATCTTTATAGATGAAATAAATAGCCTCACACTGCCTCCTAAAGTTATGTCTTAAACAGCTGATTTAGGTGATCTAAATCAAATTTACGACATAACCAACAGAAAAATAAAGCCATATTAATTTTATACATAATAAATGGTTTAGATAAATTCTAGCCAAAACAATGAAAAAATAATTTGGTAAATTTAGAAAAAGCAAGACAGCGAAAACTTGTATATAGATATTTCAATGGTTTAATCAGAGATAACATGATTTTTAATTAAACAACGGTCCCTTTTCACTATATTAAATAATTATGAATAGTGTTTCGTTGTTCTATGACATCACTAACATGATATTGATTTTATATTTCCCACAAACTCTTTGTAAACGTTCAAAACATTCAATCAACTTATCTCAACAGCGACCACTCCATAAAATTCATTTGTACATTAACCGGATGATAAGGCGTGTGGAAAATATTAATAGAACATTTGATGGGATAATATATCGAACGATAATAAAAAAATATTAGTAATAACTTACGTAGAATATAGATAACAAACATATATCAGAATATGAAGGAACAGAGAACTCATGCTTCACTAATGCTAACAAAACAGCTGCGATTATATCACAAATACAATAATTTTACAATATTTTTGGAATGTTCTGACACGACAATACGGTATACAAGTTACAGTATACGTCATGGAACAAAATCAATAACCAACATCTAATCTTTATAATGCAAGTGTTATAACGCTTCCATATCGTTGCAAACAGGGTTGCCATCTTTTTAACAAATATTCCAACAGTGATAAATCCTGATTAAGGAAAACAATAACAATTTCTCGTATAAATATAAATGTCACAATTTCTTGTAAAGCGATAAAATATTGGACCGATGGCAACCCTATGAATAACTATCTAAGTACTAGAGCACCCTGTAAAATATACATATATAGTTTAAAATATTATTTACATAATGGTAACTACTCTATGTTATTCACGAAACGCTACGTTATCAAACTAAAAGCTGTAAAGGAATTCGATTTTTTCGCTTACATGTGTTCCGGATGGCTGCGAATACAGTCGATAAAGTCACTTGGCTTCAGCTCTCCTCGGCAGATGCGGAAAACAGCCGTGAAAAGGGGGAATCTGTAACACAATTGTACAAACTTAGACGTTTCTAGTTTCTACGTACTACGACAGGGTTATATAAAAACCGTAAAAATTGACTCTCACAAAATATGGGGCTTACATTAGTTACATTTTATTTTAACATTATACTGAAAAAGACGAGAGTAATTTGGACAAGTTTTACGTTTTAACTTCGAACGAATTTACAGAAAGTTGTAAATAAATAATCAAATATGTGGCTCCACTGATTGGTTTATTTTCACAATCAAACATTAATCTTTGCCTTAAGCAGTGAAAACAATATACTGAAATTAAACAGTGGGTACGCGATTAAGGTAATGACAATGATTCCAATTGACCTCTCTGACAGTCTGGATTCAAGCCAAGAGCAACTATTTTGGTTCATCTCGCAATTATATCACACTTCAAAAGATCATATCTCATTACTGGCGACAAAGAAAACTGTACAACAATAAAATTGCTACATTCGTTGTTAAAATAACAATTTATCGAGAATAACACATTTGTTGAAAGATTGCTGAAATCGTTACGACAATTATTTTAATTTAATAAATGTTCTCACCACGTTTCAATTAAACATGCATTGTTGAGACACGTGTTGAGGACATAACTAAGTGTCAGTTCTGTTTATTAAAGTGGTGACTACGACTTCATACAGCCATAGCCATACGCGAAAAAGCCTTAATCTTTGCTAATAAACAATAGCGCAAAAATAATTATTCGCCTGTCTTTATTCGTTTCCGAGATTAGCTCGCGCCCATACAAATTCTCCAGCTTTATAATAAAAGTTAGATTACTGACTTGTTTTCCATGTTCTTGTTGGCAAGCATGTGGTTGACCTCCTCGGCAGTGATGGGCCCTTGAAGCTTCTGGCCGTTTAGCATCTCATCTTCCAACTCTTTGATGGAACGACCAGTTTTCACGAATGCTTCGGCCACTCTTCTATTTCTGCCACCTGGAATATTACTAAAAATATTACTTTGAGCAATAGTTACGTTTCATTCTAATATTACGTGTAAATATTATATATTTTTTTATTATATACAACGTTCTAGTTTAAAAATACATGTAGTTTATTCAAGGTTACTTTCATAAGCATATCTACGTTGTTGAACATGTGTTTACCTACATCACCACATAATAATTTTAAAATCCTTCATTACAGTTCGTGACAATAGCGGATAGAATACAATACAATACGTTTTAATCTTTCAGCTGTATGTTAATGTAAAAAGAAATATAATAATAATTTCTACAACACATTTATTAAGCAATATTCTTTTATTAATTTGTATATTTGCTTGATTCATTTAAAATAAATTATAAAATCATTCACAATGTACTGACCATATGTGTGAACAAAATATAGTCGTACGTCGTCCAAAAACAATAAAATTATTTTCGATCACAGTTTACCTAATACCTGTTAAATATTATCCAGATAAAACGACTGACCTACAATAAAATATAATCAATATTTAATGATTGTAATCATTAATTTTTGAAACAAGTCTTAAGCCGGTCTTCATAAATTGTAGTGAAATAAAAGATTTTAATAAAATTTTTATTAAATAATAAAAAAAAAAAAATGTATTTGAGAGACCCAGGTGACCTTTATTTAGAATACTTAAATCTTATATCATGAGTAATCTATGTAATCTGGCTGTGTAGACAAAACATAAATTTTGAAGTGGAAGACCTGTTAGTATTCATCTGGTGGTCAGGATCATTAGAGGAAAGTTTAAGTAGACGGACGGACGGCCCAGCAATGGGTCCTCTGGGAATAATATATTTATAGATCAGTTTTTCTTATTTATATGAATTGTCATGAAGCCCTCTCGTTTTTCGGATTACACAATATCACTTGAAGCGTCACGAAAGACGAAAGATCAATACTTTCAATAATACAATTTATAGTTTCGACTTCAGAAATAATAAAGTTTTAAATTGGCTTTCACTGAGGAAAGAAAATCCTATATTAAAAGGATTTAAGGTCTATTAAAAAATCATTTATATTATTATATTCCGGATTGTAATACAGAATATATATCTAATAAGGCGGCTTTATCATATATGTATTATAGTATACACCGATACATGCATTACATCTAACCTTGGTAACCTATTGACTGCTAAGAGTATCCGCGTAAGCGATATAGAACACAATCATGCCATTATGGATTAGTATTCATTTCCTTCAATTTTTTACAATAACTATTAGAAAAACTCAGATAAAAATAAATATAATTTAAGATAATCAAGTGATCGATTATTTATTACCAGTGAGTTGTATAATTGGACTTGTGGAGGTTTGTTTCAAATTAGAACTTAAACAAATGGCAAGGTATATAAATATGATTGTTGGCCAATAAATAAAGCATCCGAAAATATGTGTGATCAACAAATAAACAGTTTGAGTGAATATTTTTTTATATACATCGATATATGTTCACCGATATTTGATCAGCGAAAACAAGCTCGCATAATAATAATATCAAAGACCAAGTGCTTAACAGGCTAGGAGTAGCGAGCCATCCTTGGGTTCGAAGTTATTAATTTGCCATGATAACGACCATAATGACACGTACTCTTTATTTTATAAAAATTATAGCTTGTTATACATTGTAACGTATTTGAAGAAACAGTCCTTTATCAGAAAGGCAACTTCTCAGCTGCTATGCTTTTGTTACTCGCTAGTAAAAATTCTTTAGTTTAATATTTTAACCAGTTAAATGTTACAAAATGTCGAAATACATATGACAGTTACAATACTTGTACATTCGGTAACGTAAACAGATACTTGTAATTTCTATTAGACTTGTAAAGGGTAAGTTATCATAAACAGCATCATGCAGTAAAACATAATGAAACGCTATCAACACAGTACTAGATAACGTTTGCAATAAAGCTTGTAAGTGAACAGATAAATTTAATATTGTACCCAATATCATACCGATCAATCAAAACTACACACGGTATCATTAATAACAATAAACGGAATAGGAAACAAAAACTTGTCTATGGACATGTATATTTTTGCATCAACAGCCTGTAAATTTCCCACTGCTGGGCCTCCTCCCCCTTTTGAGGAGAAGGTTTGGAGCATATTCCACCACGCTGCTCCAATGCGGGTTGGTGGATAAACATGTTGCAGAATTTCGTTGAAAGTAGGTTTCCTCGCGATATTTTCCTTCATCGCCGAGCACGAGATTTTATTATAAACACAAAAACACATGAAAATTCAGTGGTGCTTGCCTGGGTTTGAACCCGTAATCATCGGTTAAGATGCACGCGTTCTAACAACTGGGCCATCTCGGCTCTTAAAATGTATATTCTTAAGAATATAACAATTAGTAAAAATTAGTAAATTTTTTTATGTCATTTAGACATAAATTATCTTTGACAAGTTTTTATAATTATACTAGTGTACAGTACGACATAGATCCGACTCTAACATAGCCTGATGTTAGAGAAGGATTTATGGCGGAAGACTGAAGTAATAGTCAATGTCGCTCTCCGCCGTCTGTACGCTTAGATCTTTTAAACTATGCAACGGATTGAGTGTTTCAAGCGCAAGGTTATATGTAAAATATATGCATATTTAAAGCCGACAATTTCAACTTACTTAACGGAAAAAAACGAGTATTTCCTTTTTATGTTTCTTCTTCAATCTTAAATTTGTATAATATAGACCCTTTTTTAACTCGTGCGAAGATGTGACGGGCAGTAGTGTAATAAGTAACTAAACAAGCTCAATAACTAAATAGTGATAATAATAACCTAAATAGGTATGACTTAAAATACTGTATTGTTTATGTAATATCTGTATAGCTTAGAATTCTTATTGAATTTCATACAATCAGACATCAAACAACACAATTCTACTAATACAGGAAGTCTGAAAACAAAAGATAAAACAAAATCGTAATGGAGGCGTTCATTTTAAGGCGCCAACACACGTGGGCTCAATATAGTCAATGAACTAAAATACATATATAGCAATATATTGTACTAGTTTATTTTATAATCTAGTTAATTTCTGACAGCTATGTAGAAATATATACTGACATAATTGTTAATGGAATTATGTAAAATATAACCTTTGCACTAGAGATGACTATTAATATGCCATGTTTATTGAATCATATTATTGATTAATTAAGTAGAACAACCCAATACTTTCATATAGTCGTATGCAAATGTATGTGTATTGATAAATCTGAACAAACAATAAACATTAAATTTTTATCAATAGGTTTGTATATGTAATGAGATTAAGCAGAAACTACACTTATTACCAAGTAGTTTTAATGAAAATAATATTGAAAAATCGTTAAATTGAAGGTCATTCGTTGGTTTTCATTTCATTTTAGGTAATTGAATTAATAAAAAAGTTCAAGTCTTTACCGGCTCGGTTCCGCTAGAATGTACATTACGAGCCGGTGGCAGGTTCGCGTTGAATCAAATCTTGTAAAATAACGATTCCTAAATAAATCTTGAAATCTCAAAATGCTTTAACAACGGACTCGAATAAAAGGATCAAAAAAATCAAAGAGGACGAAAAGGTCAAATTATTTTTACACAGAGCGCTACGTGAAGCTTGGGAAAGACGTAGGTATTCATATTACAAGTTCAGTAAGAACGGACAAGTATGTGCTTCACGGTTATCTATTAACATTGACATTGTAGGAGTCATTTGGCAAGCACCCTTCATTGCCAACTCGCCGCCAAAACACTTGACACATTGAGTACTTGCACCTTAACACTGACACACACATCGATCACAAAATAAAATATGACAACTGCATGCCCTATGATAGTTACAAAACATTCAATTTAGCTTTTTTTTATTTGTGGACGTATGTCAGCAAACATGTCAAATGAGATTCTACAAAGATCTTGTAAATGTGGAACAACTTACAACAGCTTAAAGATAAGCTCATATTTAATTCAAATATTATACCTTTGATAATTATAAGTCTATCTTTTGACTGTTAAATCTGAGAACACGTACAAAAAAAAACGTAACCAATAATCGGCCACTATGTACACGCACACTTAATAAGGTAACATGACGTTTGGTGAGTGTCAAACGTAGCGTAGTAGCGTCGTTTTTGTTCTTTTGTAGTGCAAAATCCTATCAAGCCATGTATCATAAGTTTTTTTTAATGAAATACTTCCTATCATATCTAAAGTAACGGGACAATTCACTATCAATAAATTAAATTTTATCATAAAATTACAAGTACATAAATCTATTGATTTATATTCTTGTAATAAATTAAGTGATTTAATAATAACTGAATAATACTGACCGTAACACGTGGTAATAAGATCAGCGACGCCACATGACTCGAAGAAGGTGCTCAATTTACTTCCAGGATAAAAGACGTCCACGAACTTGATCATCTCCATGAGACCCAGTCTGATGACCGCGGCCTTCGTGTTGTCGCCGAAACCGAGACCATCTACAAAACCCGCGCCGACCGCGACAATATTCTAAAACAATATTTAGCTTGATAACAAAAAACTAAACTTATCTGACTGTTAAAGCTTACCCTGTTGCGTCTATTATTTATTGTCTGAATATCAATGACAATGTTTATCGATCGACGAGCCGTTTTTAAAAGAATTGTTTAATCTTTATGTTTATTTCATATCTATAATCGTGAACTTATATAATATTATTTCATGCAGAATTATATATAATTATATAATAAGTTATTTAATAATATAAAGATGACCGTATAGCAATTAAAATTGTTATATAATAATATACTCAATACCTCAAGTGAGAATCTTTTTTTTTTTGTGAGAATTTTTCGTATAAAGGTTATTAAGGAATATTAGTTTTAGCACACAGCAATCACCAAAAATTAACATTCTGGAAAATCTGATCGCTACTTAAATAGCACCAATGGGAAATACTATCAGCACAACAGTTCATTGCCATAAAAACCAACGAATTAATTGCTTTATTCATTACATTATTACCTAACGTCCTTATTCTAAAAATAAACAATACGTATACGAAATTCTTACTATTCTTATGTCAAATATAATAATAAGATAAAAACAATGTTGGACTCAATATACAGAGACACTTGCTCTTTATATTACGAGTTATACGAGTTACCCGAAACGACTAGATGTTTCCTGATTAATTAAATTCGACGCTAAAAATAAAGTTTACCCGTTATATTTAAGAGTGTTAAAAAATCTTTTAAAACTATACAAAGAATTTTGATTATGTGTTTGTAATCAACGATTCACTGAGTGACTCGTTTGAGACATGAAAATATAATCTTGTATAGAATAATTAATATTAATTTAAATTAATTATATTGTGAATTAAAAACGTCTGCGGATTATTCGTGCAGACACTGCAGTTACATTCTTATTGTATACATGCGGGTAGATTACGCAAATAAGACGTCATTATTACGCCCGAAATTAGCAAATCTTAAATAGTTAATACCTTGATAGCGCAAATTTGCGTAAGTTGGTTGCATGTATCGTAAGCAAAAATATGTGGACTGCTTAATTGCTTCCAAACAGTATAAGAATGTTGCACCATTTGTTTTTCACATTTTGTGAAATTGTAATATAATACCATAGATATTTGAGTAACTTTATTACTTTATTTATAATCATACTGTAGGTAGACGATCGGGCAAATTATATAACCTCATAAATACTGTCCATATAGACATTGGCGCTGTAAGAAATATTAAGCATTGGTTACATGCCAATGCACCACCAACCTTGCGATCTGTAGATACACGACTTAATTTTACTTTAATATCTCAAAGTAATCGATCGCTGTGAAGGGAAGACAGATATTTTACGAAAGCACGGTACACGTTTCAAGGCAAATTGCCGTTCGAGACGAGCTTCAGTTGAATTGAACAATTCTCAAAATAAATATTTTTGCAAAGTAATGTAAATTTGTATAAAACATTCTAAAGTGTTTAACACGTATTGTTTAATTTCTTTGTAAAAATAGCGATTGAAGCGAATGCATTAAGCTGGTGCCAAGCAAATTAATCGCTGTTTACTATCTTTGTTTTAATAACTGATAATAAAAACGTAATTGCATAAGATAATTATAAAACAACCGTATACGATTGGCAAATAATTCATTATTTATTTGTATCTACTATTCATTTTATCTTTCAAGAACGGCTAAAACATATTTTTATTTAAAATTTTAGTTTATACGTAATTAAACGTAATCGTTGCCCCTTAACCGTTTTCCTATTCTACTACACAAGGATCCAGTTACGGTTCGGTTGAATTCGGATCGAATTAGAATCCGTAACGTATCGTAATCGTTATAAATTAGCAGAATACTAAAGTTACGATTCAAATGAGGTTTTTTTTGTGAAAAATAGATACGGGAACGTGTCGTTACCATTATAAGTCAGTGGATTTAGGCTTCTGGATCAATACCTGCTCTACTTTCGACTTAAGTAACATATCCAGGATAGAAAATTTGAAAACAATAGCGGAATTTTGGCTGATGTGGTAGAGATTTGGGAAACATAAAAAAGACTAATTGTATCGAGTAGCAACGATAGTACAATTAGAATAAATGTTTTGTTAGCCATCATATTTGCTTACATTCGTTATCATTACTTTTTGATAAGAGTGTTGGTGTTGCTCTGACTGCCAGACACAGTCTTAAGTACTTGTATAGTAAGTACTTATTAGTAAAATTTTGGACCAAAAAATTCCAACAATCATTTAAAAATATTGAAATCACTATTTCAATTTGATACACACAATGAATCCCATGAATACATTTATCTGTTAGCGGCGGAAATATACTTTTGAAGTTGAGGAGAATTAAGCATTAAGACGTATATAATATAAGAATATAAATAGAATTAACACGAGCGTCTTGAAATATTATCTTATCATTTAACAAGAGCTAACGTGGGAAACAGATATAACGTCTTAATGTCATTCACTCGTAATGATTTTATTTTCCGACGATAATAATTAAAAAATCATCAAATCAAATTATACAAAAAAAAAAATATTAAAAGAAAAAAAACATTTGAATTAAGAATAATAACGCAAACATAACACGATTATCAACATTTATAAACTAAATAGATAAGTATACTATTTCAGTTTGTAACGGTTAACGAGTTACACAATTAACTTGGCACATACCTTCAAGGCCCCGCAGATCTCGACCGCGTCCTCGTCGTCGACGACCACGACCCGGAAATACTCAGTCTGTATGATGTCCCTCATCATTGGAGCTAGCATCACATCACGACATCCGATAGTCGTCTCGCAGAATTTCTCTTCGGCGACCTGAAGAATGAAGAATATCTTGAAGTTCTTGATCAAACGTCTTTCTAACAATCCTAGCAAATATTATAAATATAAAAGTGCGTTTGTTTGTTACGCTACGGCTGAAATATTCAACTGATCGTTTTGAAATTTGTTGTCATGGGTGCAGAAAACATTCTACATTTAAACGATTACAATTCACGTTTAGGTGAAATGTCCATGTTCCAAGTACAATGAACTCATCGATCACTTTTTAGTTTTTGCCTACTCCTAAGCAATTATATTTTATAACGTTCTGGTTTATACGAAGTGTAATTTGAGCAGAGACAGATTGATTAATGAACCGTTCATAACAATTACTACTTCGATCTTACTCAGCGTAAATCTGTTGACGAGCAATCTACAACTGTATTTCAAAGATGCAATACAAATGGGATAAATAAACAAATTATAATAATAAGATTTGTATTTGTTATATGTAAATTGTAGACATTATTATATACAATGTATAAATTCGTTTTTTTACGTATGTTTGTAATCAAAACCGTATCTATTTGCTTATTCGCATTTTTAGCCCAAGTTAAAACTATGTATAGCCTATTCCAATCGAAGTAGGAAAAAAGATAAACAAACCTTAGATTTACGTATTTCATACATTACTAAGACTTTATGATTAATATATCTTTATTTAAAATACAAAACTACTACACTTAACTATTTATATCCACTTTAATTTTACTTCCAAAATACCGGTAACAGTTTTGTCAATTTGCTGTCAAATGTTGTTTATTTGGCTTTTCTCCTCTTACGGTTGGAATAGAGTATATATACATATATGAGCAGCCACGCACAATAAATTTCTGATAGGACAGCTTAGAATACGTGTTTTGTATTATAAATTATTATCTCAGTTCTATTTAATATTGCTAGCTGTAGGTATTGAGATAACTATGATTATAATTTGCAATTGTAGTTAAGGTAATTTATACATGATAAATATTTGTTCTGAACATTTCAAATAAGACTATAAAAATGGTCTTTAAAAACCTATTATTATCGATATAATGGTGAAAACGTAATGATTGTGAATAATGTTTGCATTGGTCGAGTGGAAACTGTTTACTTTACTGTTTTCTTTAAATGTATTTAGGGTTTTTAATCTTAAGAGTACAAAAATGGACAAGTCGATAGAGCACGTGAATATTATAAGGGGTTCCGTGGAGCAGCACATGGATATTACATCCATTAGGCAGTGCCGGTCTTGGAGCAAACATTGGGAAATAAAGTTTTCGAAAATTCAATGTTCATTAATACGTTGAAGCCAAGTATTGTTCTTATTTGGATAGGATGATGGCAATTTTTTGTAATTTTGTAAAAATATATCGATTTTATTAAGTAGTACAAAAATATATTTTAGAATACCGACCTGCAAGCACCACTAATTTTAGGTACTTAATTTGCATTTATAACCATCATCGTGCTCAGCGATGAAGGAGACACTAACGGACCATTGCCTTATTTAAAGAAATAGGTTGAAATAAATCCCACAACTAATTGAATATTAGTGCATTTTGCTATTGCACGATACATAAAACAGTGATGGTACTTTGTTAACCTAGGATATACAATAGTTATCAGACAGTTAGAGAATAAACAAAAAAATTATCGCCATATTTGAAGTACACGTGAACTTAATATAAAAAAAAGCCACATCAAGGTTTTCATTTGCTGTAAATTACTTCCTACGTGACAAAACTTGCAACGACATTTACTTCAATAAGGTTACAATAAGGTACATACAATAATTGTTTTCTTCTTAATACCGAGTTATAAATAAAAATATCTTGATAGAAAATCTCCTAATTTTATTGTGATTCAAACGAGGCCTCCTTCTATTTCAACCACAAGAAGTCAAAACCAAAAATTAACAACATTTGACATTCAATTGACGCGATGTCATTGGTGGAGCGCTTGTATAATCTTTGATATTTACTTTGGACTAGTAGGTCTCCCACGAATTTTTAGGAACTTCGAAACCTATGACAGGTTGATTTCATTTAATTGTAAACGGCAAGTAAGTCATGTACATATGGCGCCAAATGTAAACATTAGCGGCCGTTTTCAATAACTTATCTATCCCTAATTTCAGTAACTAAAGATATCCATATCTGTTCTTTTTCCTTACTTTCTCTTCAATAACCTATCGACGGTTAGCATTTCCTATCGAAACTAGTCATCTGTCATTGAGAGGACGGATAGCTTACTAGAGATAGGAACGCTCATACACGTCGTGCTTACTAGCATTTCAAAGTTTCAAGTTACTCTCGGATAGACGAAACTATCTCTAGTAACGATTCCATTATCTCTAAAAATCGTCTGATAACTTTAATTTTACGAAAATAAAGTGTGTAATTTCTATCAATTATGGAATTTTATAGCGGTAACGTGACATTACTTTTGTCATATTATTTTCCTTGCATTTATGTAGGTACCTAATATCAGAATTCAATAACATTTCAACTTTTTTCTTTTTTTTTTTCAATTTGTTTTTTTTTCATAGTATATACCCTTCATCAGATACTTTGGCACTACGATTTCATCCATTGGACACGTTAGCATAATTATTTACAAACAAAACAAATTGCCGAAAAGCAAAATTGAACCTGTCAAAACGTTTTGTTTTATTATTGACTTTATGTATTGATAATTTATTTGCATTTAAATTAATTGATAGCTGTATTTGATTTAATAAGAAAATTAAAAACAAATAAAAGTAAAACAAGTTTTGAGCATGACATTGTATAGGTGAGAGAAAAAATGTAATCTGGCATTGGTTAAAGATAGATAAAATTTCTAACTGATAATCGGAGATAGCGATCTATCCATAATCTCAGACAGGTTATTGAAAACGGTCCCAGTCCAGTTATAATTAGAGTTTGTCGATAACAAGTTAATTTTATTTTATTTACGTTTTTCATTTTTGTTTTTATTATTATAAATGAAGATATATTAGTCAAGAAATGGCATTGGTTGGCGGACGAGCATATATAATACGGCCACCTGATGGTAAGTGGTCACCACCGCCCATAGACAAAGGCGCTGTAAGAAATATTAACCATTCCTTACATCACCTATGCGCCACCAACCTTGGGAACTAAGATGTTATGTCCCTTGTGCCTGTGATTACACTGGCTCACTCACCCTTCTAACCGGAACACAACAATACAGTTTACTGTTATTTGGCGGTAGAATATCTGATGAGTGGGTGGTACCTACACAGACGGGCTTGCACAAAGCCCTACCACCAAGTAAAAAGTAAGTAATCTAAAGTTTGTTTATTTTTATTCCTTCTTCGTTTGGAATAGACCGTAAAAAAGCAAAAAAAATTTTTTTAATCATCTACAGAAAATATGTGAAAAACAAAACAATGCAAACTATATAGCTCGGCAATGCCTGTGAATAATTGACTCATAAATGCGATTACGATAGCGTAAGTATAATGAGTATAGTTTGCCTTTGATCTTTGAACTACAGTCGGACCGTAACACGTACTCCAATGTTAAAGAAATTATCTTCATTATTCGTATCATATTTTGATTTTAACCAAAGAGTCTCAAATCCAGCTAAGTATCGCCGTACGGCTAAGTATCGTTGATTAAATTGGTTTAAAATTGTGTATCTTGGGCTCGGCGGTAAAGGAAACCATCATGAAAAAGTTTTCTAACGGATTAGATTCTGTCATATCCAGCAACCCGCACTGGAGCCGCATGATGGAATAAGCCCCAAACATTTTCTCAAGAAGATGAGGAGGCCTTTTACATGATATTTGCAAGCTGCTGCTATTTTAAATATTTTATTATATAATTTTATTTAACATACAATAGGTATATTATGTAAATGGAAAGCATCTCATTTATTTGGTATACTAACTCATGCCCGTGGCCTCGCCCGCGGCCTTTTAGTATATTTTATTGTCCTTTCGCCCTACCATCATGTACTTTTCCTGGGGGCTTTGTGAAATCTGCGATTCCAGCTAACATAGCGAGATAAAATATGTAGGTACTTATTTAATGTACCATCGTTCGCTTAAACGTTTTATCAAAATCGGTCCAGTTATCCTTGCGCTATGCTCGAACGATTCAATAATTTTGATTATAAATAAACTTACTAAGTATTATAACATAAGTTATGTGTAATTCTTGAACATGTATGTATAATTTGTATAAATATGTTTATAACTTTAAGTTGCTTGCATATTGATTGTTTTGATTTTATAGTTATTCAAATTTTACCTAACAATAGACTTTATATTGTATCGGACTTGTACTTTTGGACTGATGTCTGAACAAAATTAACTTAGTACTATTAAAAATTTATTAATTCTATAAATGTTTGTCGGAATAATATGACCTCTTACTGTTCCTCGCAAACATCCCCGAAGTTACTTAACAAAAATATTCCATACTCCTATCACGAAAACTCATCTTGGAAAACTGGCTCCGATAGTGCGCATATGTGCTAAACATAATGAATTCACAAAAGTTATACATGGCATTGACATCTTTCATGATAGCTTCATTACTTTTAAAAAAAAGCTCATGGATTACTTCTTGTCAGCTAAATAGTGCGTTAAATTCCTTGTTTTTTGTTTTTCTTTTATAATATGTAGTTATTGTGTTTGTAAACGACGATAGCATAGGCCAATAATCTTTTTTAAAATTGTATAATATATTTTAGTTTCAACTTAATTTAAACTTTATTTTACATGTTGACACCATACACTGTGAATGTTATGTACACTTGTAATCGATGTACATATCAGAAGTTGATTTTACTTTTTTGGGATGTTGTGTAAACCATCAATTAATATGTATATTGTTAGTGTACTTATTAAATAAAAAATAAAAATAAAATAAAAAAATGTATAAAAAAACTAATTTGTTTTTTTTTTATTGTTATAAAAATTGCCGATGCGATGAATCATATATCGTATTAATAAAAAGAAACTGTATGTTTAATAATGTGGAAATTTAAAAAAAAAGTGTTAGAAAAAATTTAAACTATACTTTTAAAATATATAAGTTGACCAGTTTCGTGACAGGGGAGGGTGCAGGTGGTATGTTTCTATGTTCTTTTGGGTATCCTGACAATGTTTATGTAAAATATCATGGTGATATTAAGATGGGAAAATAATATTTATCAAAACTTTACACTTAACAAATATATCATAGTAATGTAAACGTAAAACTGTTGTGCATACATAAATAAGAAATATGGTCATACATAGTAAATACATGTCATTCTCACCTCTGAAGCAATGTTGGCACCCATTAAGACGGCACAAGGAATTTTCAGGCATCTCGTAATGATATGCGAGATCAAGTCAATGCCACCGCCCTCCGCAATGTCAAAGCCCTGCCAAATCAAATTAATTAATAACCTAATGCATTATATAATGACCAAAGAGTTTCTATAACATATAACAATAGCTCTACTTAATAGCCTATATATGAATCAGTGGTAAATCACAATTTTAAACCCATTTTGCAAACTAAACATTAATATTTTAAAATATGAAGTAATAATGTTGTATAAAAATTTTAATTGTATAATCATATATGCTATGTTAAAAATGTAAATGAATTTATTAGCACAGCTTGTAAAAATTTTATTATACATTAAAAATATTAAAGTTGTTTCAATATTTACCTTAATAAGTGAAAGTGCAGCTGCTGTAGGTTTTATTTTACCTAATAAAGTAGAGCATATGGTTCGTACAAATTGGTGAGGAACAACAAATATTAATAAGTCTGCATCTTTAGCTGCATCTACTAGCTCTGGTACGGCAACCTGTTTTATAAAAACATAACTTTTCTTACTGATATACAATAATATGAGTTTTAATAGTATTACAATTGAATGAAATTTATGATTCCAACTTTCATTTAGAAAATTTTTTATCAAATTTTTTTTCTAAATATTTACTACTTGGTTGTCTTTATTTAAAACTTAACATATCCATCAATTACCTTTTTACTCAAGGTTGCATTGTAAAGAGTAGTGAGTAACAATGGCATTGAAAGAGTTCCAGTTAGGAAGTACAATATAAATAGACAACACGTGCCAAACATGTGCTATTTGTGCCAATAGAATTTTATGATCGTCTCGTTACTATATTCTCTCTAAAATATAGAGTATTAGATTTTGTATTCATACTCACAACATTAGCAGGTAGCTTATGTCCTGGTAAATATTTTACATTCTCATGGGTTTCGTTTATAATCTCTGTAAGCTTTTTCCCTTCAATCATCTCCTCATACACCCACATAGTAACCCTGTCCTCGAAATTAGGAAGGCGTGCTGCATTGCGCCCAACAATCTTAGCAATTGCAGAACCCCTACAGTAATTTGTTATTTATTTATCATTTTATTTAAATATTTATATATGATAAATAAACAAGAAAAAAAATATATGGAAAAATAAGATAATTATTTAGTACTCGTATATTTTTATTTATATTATATTTATAACTTTCATATATGTAAATGAAATTCACTTATTATGTCATCACTCTTTTGCACACTAAGGTCACGGTAAACAAGATCATGTTATATTTACACATAATATTATTATATAAATGAATGAAACCTTACCAATTTCCTGAACCGACAATACAAACACGATTCTTTATTTGTCCCTCAGCCATTGTTATGGTAAAAAAATAATTTTAATAATATAAATAATTATTTGGATTTAACCAATAGAATGAAGTGCATAGACGTGCGCACTCACAGCATCTATATTGCTAGACTGAGGTCTGACTTCTGAGATCGTGTTCAAAACTTATCTCTTTTGATAGTCATAGGTGAACCTAAATCTATCAAGTAACAGCTATAGTAACTGACAGCGACGTTATCGTTATCAATGTGATACCAACATAATTTTATCAGTCAATTCGCTAATCACAAGCGAGCCCAGCAATGTTATCACAGTATTGCCAACAACTATAAGAAAAAAAAAACAAAAATTAGTAATTAAGAATAAATGGTTTTTAATATCGATAAAAATTTAAATAAGATGTTTAAGTATTCAGAATAAGAATATATTTTTTTCTTTTAATTTACAGGAAATATGGCACAATAAAATTAATGAATGCAAAAAAAAACTATTAATATTTATTACATATTTAAAATTGAAAACTAAATTTAGTACCTTTTTTATCCTCTTGCTAAAAGCCAAACACCTAACAAATACTGTATAAATATATATTTTTTAAACTTATAACATACATTTGCAAGACTAATTAAATAATTTATAAATAACGCAACTTAACTTCTTTTAATAGTGATTTTTTAGAAAATATAATTTATGTAACTAGCCTTTGCAACAACTTAATTTTGAGTATTAGACGTAGTTTTTTACACTAGGGAAATATTATACAAATTATTTTAAAAACATTTTTTGACTTAATGTTAACCTTTTAATTTTATTTAACTAAAAATCTCAAATTAATTATTTCAATTTATAAAAGTGGACATCTTTAAGGACTTACTATTATAGTCTTGGTCTCCGAATCCCACTGTAGAAATGACAATAAGAAATCACTAACATTGACATTTGACGTACGTCAATGTCAAGATTCACATATTACAGTAAATTATCTTATATTATGCTTTTTATCGAATAATACTTACATAATTTCTTGTAGAAATAAACATTTAGTCTTCAGACAAAATGTTGAAGTATGTATCTATAGATATCTTGGTTCTAAAATATATTTTATAACACATTTGCCATGATCATTCTAACAGCCTTGTAATGTACTTTTTTCAGGTTCGGTATAAAATCAGCAATTTTAGGATCAGCCGTTTATTATACCGTAGATAAAGGGGTGTGGAAGGACAGCGCAAAAACAAATGAACTTTACCAAGAATTAGAAAAGGGGATGTCTCCTTATGTAGGAGAACTTAAAAAGCAAATTCCTTATGAGGTACAATTTATCCACATGTCTTATATACAAGTTTTGTGTTTTTCATAATATAACAATTTATTCCTCGTTTCAGCTACCTCCTCTGCCTTCAAATGATAGGTTGACATATTTATTTAAATATTATTGGAACAGTGGAGTTAAGGCTACATTTACTTTTCTAGTCGATCTTCCAACTCATGCTTCTAATGCAGCAACAAAATCCTACAATTTTATTTCTGCTGCAATAGAGCCTGTTGAACCAAGCCCAGCCAGTAGTCAAGAAAAGGCAAAATGAATTTTAAGTAATTTATTGAAATGTGATGTCACTTGTTAAATTATTAAAATAAAAATGAGATAAATTAGTTATTAATGACATGAGTTTTATTTTAAGCATTATATATTGAAAATTATATAATACTTTATTGCATTAAAAAATTAGATTTAGATAATTTCAATGTAGAACATTGATTATATAAATAGCATGTTGAATTACAATGTTACATTTTTAAGGCTCAACATATGAGTCTGTTTACTTGGGTATAGTGTTTAAGGTGTTAACCAAGTTTTTGTTTATTTAAATGATTAATGGTAAACAAAAAAAAATATACAAATTACAAGATGGATATAGTTTTAATGTTATTACTTTATCAAAATATGTATTTTTAATCAGACATGAATTACCTATTAATTTATCTCCATCATCAATCTAACTACCCAACTGCAATCATTGATTTAAAAAGAAATGCTCCTAAATTTGATGTTATATTTTTCAAAGGTATATATATATATATTAGTCATGGGTTAGTAAGTAGTTATAAATAAAAAAACAATTACAAAAACAGACCACAGTAATCTGAGGCAGTTCAATTTATTCCTTTCTTAATGTCACTCATTCAATATCTTCACTAGACTATTATTAGTTCCATAAATATTTCTATTGCAACAAAGTATTTAAATATCCAATTATTCATCAAATGTACAGATATCCTGATATATAGAATATATATTGCTAAAAAATTTATGGAGCTAATAACATACAGACACACTGTCATTTTGAAATGTTCTCATAGTTTATTTGTGAAATGAAATATTTATTTAAAAATTTATTTATCCTAATTTTATAATTAGATTATGAAATGATAGATAGTGAAAACATCAAAATAACAGTAAATACTAAAGTAATTGCACCTAATTGTACTGATGAATGATGCATTTGGAATAATTTGTGCACATTTTTTTACAAATCAAACCAACGGGGAACTTTCTAGATTTTACAATAATATGCTTTCATGAATTTGTGAGTCAAGTGATACTAAGAAGAAATTAACCTGGATGGTATTTACAGATAATTTCTTAATCATAAATTCTGCTGGGAAGTAACATGTTCCTTTAATGATGGGTTGTAAATTTTACTACATAATATGTAAATTGGTTTATTGTTTTCAATATAATTACACTTAAAATGAAGTTGTTTTGTACATAAACATCTAAACATTAACAATAATTTTGTAGCTAATTGTCAATCTCTTGTTGAATTTGTTAACAGCTCAAATGAACACTTGAGTGTAACAACACTCATTGAAAGCTATATTAAAAGGGTAAGCTTTTATTGCTAAATTTTATCACTGTTTGGGGTGGTCAGATAATATTGTCCATGTGAGAGGTTTTAGAAAGCTGCTGAATTATATTAAGATTCCTCAGGCAATAGTCATTTCAGTTGCTAGGCAGCTGTTTCAACTTCCATTGGTTCCTCAGCACCAGTTTTCTTTTTCTTCTTTTTATTTGATTTTGCAGAAGAGTTCAGAAGAGTCTGTGAAAAATAAAATTATGTTTTCATAATTCAGTTACTATTCAAATTATTATGCATTTATGATTGTTTTAAGTTGTTGTAATTGTTCAAACCAAAATATTCTTATAAATAAATCGGCTCAAAAAAATTACTTTTATTTACCCTGTGCTTGTTCAGAACAGACTATTATTAAGTTTGTTATGAAAGATTACAGGGACATTATAATTTTAAATAGTAATAATTGTGCTTACATTTAGCTCAGGGTCCTTGATGGTGCGTTCAGTTTTACACTGACTCTTGTCGAAGGGGAGTCCTGTGATGCGGTGTGTTCCACTCGGAAGCAATAAAGCAGTGAATTTAAACTGTGCTACAATTTCACCTGGTCGTTCATAGAGCACCTAAAAAAAGAAATTTTTGTAAGTACCATAATTAATCATTTCTGTGCATACTAGTGTTCTTCAAAATTAGTAATCAGTATTTGTTACATTTTAAATGTTTACAATTTATTTAATGTTATTTATCTTAAAGAAAATAAAATTTTTAAATAGGTTTAATAAGACAAATAAGGTGAAAGATAATAAGAATTACTTTCTTGGTTTATTAACACTCAGTTATCAACATTTAAAAGTTATCTAGAGTCAATATTTTGTTCAGAAAGTACTAAAATAAAAAATCTACCAATTACATTACTGATTATGTTTTTACCTGGAAAGGCTCGATGAGTTTATGGTTAACACACTCAACGACACCAAGTCTTGCACTTGTCTCTTTATCGAAGCTACGTAGGTTGAAAGGCATTGATCCATGTTTATTTCTAACCTGATGATAATGAAAAGACAAAATTTTATGTTTGCGCATTTACATCCTATACAAAATTGTTGCCCTTATAATATAATCACTCTGTTATTTGTCTATTAGTGGGTCAGACTTATTACTGAATCTATATAATGATATAAAGAGGTAGGGGACATTTAAGGGGACAAGAATATAAACAAACTTAGCTTAAAGAAAAATAATACAGTGACCAAACAGTGACAAATCTACAAATTTCAATAGTAAACATAACAGCATAAAACCCTTTCCAAACAGTGCAGTGCATCTCACACTTTATAGGTTTCTTTAAGTAGAGTAAATAAATCAAAGTTTAAAATATGCATTAAAAAAATACTTATATTGAGATATCAATGTTTTAAACCCACAATCTCTTAAGAAATAAATTTAATTGGACTTATGTAGATAGATTAATAACAATATATTATTAATCTATCCATGTAATCTTCCTATTCAAAAATAGATAAGAAATATTACCTCACTATAAAACATCCTTGAGGCTTTCAATTTGAGTTGATATACTTCATCAGTTTTCTTGTATATTGTACATCTTGTGTCCATTTCACGTCCCTTTAACAAAGTAAATTCAGCTTAAGATAATTTATAATATATGTTTTTTTTCTATAAAACAATACTAAGTAAAATATAAATTTATCAGTATTCAAATAAATCAAGATATATTAATATTTTGATTCAAGAGTTCATACTATTTTGCTTTTCCCTGAGTACTGCCAGACTAATTATGGGATAACTAACCTAGAAAGAATTCAGGGCAATTATTTGGAAATATGACAAAATTTAACAGTTGTACTACTTACAACACCTTCTCCAGTTGAAATAAGCACATCCATGGCATAAACTTCATAGGTTTCAAAGGTTGCCTTCTCATGTTCCTTTCGTTGGGCCTCAGATGGGTTCTGAATGATGCTCTTTTCTCCATCAATACGAAACTGCTTTAGTTGGTGTGATAACATACCTTCTATTGGCTTACATGCATATTCAGCACTTATCTTTTGGACAGCATCTGTTACTGCATAGTTCTAAAATAAGCAAATATACCATTAAATAAACATCAAAAAATTTATCAAATTGCTTAAAATAATTCAAAAAACAAAGTGTATGCTATTTACACTACTTTATGTGTGGATAAATTAGTGGGTGTTTACCTCATTACCAGGTCTAAGCAGCCTCAAGGCGGCTTCACTAGCCAAATGGGCAGCAAGGAGAACATCTGCTGCGCGGCCAGTGACCTCACCACCACCCACTGCAACTGTGTGTGCTACGACAGCAATGAAACCATCTATATGGGCACCCAAGTCACTGCAATTTTTTAATAAATATATATACTTTGCTCAAAAAGCACAATCCTAAAAGTATAACAAAGTAAAGCCTTCAAATTGATTTCCTTACATACATTTTAGCAAGGTCTCCCTGTTTCAGAATATAGTCATTTTCACTGGGTATAGGTGAAAAATGGCATATACAATTATTTACGGACACACATGTTGAAAATGCTATGCCTTTCTTTGAGTCCTTTTCCTTTTTAAAGACTTTGGAAGTTTCTTCAAGTAGCAACTTGTCTCCAAATTCACATATTTCACGCGCAGACGCGTCTGGTAAGCATTTCGCAATAACTTGCTCCAAAACACCTGGAAAAGCAAGATTTTGCTCAATAAGATTATGTACCCAGTTAAAATAATGTAAGACTTAGAAAAAGCGGATATAGTGAGCGGGAGTCGGAACCACATTGTCCGCATGGCGATGACACGCGTCCATTCGACGTATATGTGCATCTACACTTTGCCCCTATGGTAAAATTAATAATACACAAATAGTATTTCACTTAAAACTTACGATTGACAATTTGTCCCGCTAACTTATACTTGGTTACAACCAAGTCTTCTGCAATAGTTTTTTCCACTTCTTTATCGTCAGCCATTTCTCAAAACTGTAGTTTGGTTAGGCAGGTACTGGCTGTCGGTTGGCCAGTTAAATGTCAGTCACGTGATCATGACGTATACACCTAAAAAATGGCGGGGAAATTTTTCATTGGAAAACAACTAAGGCCTTTTTAATGTCGTGAAAATTAAGTTTTAAAAAGGAACATGTTTAAATATTGAATTATTAATATAGAATTATTATGTTTTTAAAGTACTTTAATTTATTTAAACGTTTGGCATAAGTTACTGTGGAAGCAATTTTCTTGTTGAATAAATCATTCGAAACTTTTTTTACCAAGGATATTATTATTATTATTATTATTATATAAAGTTAAAACCTTTAAGAAGCCCAAATAACTAGACCATTAGTTATGTAAATATATGAAAGTCTACGAGTTTTTATTCTTATTTTAAGGTATTTAGACATATTTTTATGTAATACATTTTTTACAGTCATTATGTTATTTATATAAATGCTTTATACAGAATATAAAATGGTTATGTTTAATACAAATGGATTTTGAATTGTTCTACCAAGCAGTTTCATTCTTTGATATGCTTATGCCATTGAATACGTTTCAAATATTATGTGTTATCGACACTATGCTAGCAATATAAATCTGTAAGTTTTGATTGAAAATTAATATTTAAGGAAAAGTTAAATTATTAAAACTATAAAATTTGTAAAAAATAAATATTTAAAAAAAAAATCCTCCGCCCCCTCAACTTAAGACAAGTGATAAATGATAATCAAAACGTCAAAATAATATTGCGAATTGTGATTTTTAAACACAGACACAGAGTATAAATTCATGTACAAAATGACGAATAAAATTAGTAAATCTCGAATTTAACTTTTAACATAAACATTGGATGATGAAACTAAGTGAAACGGTGATATGAAAGCTTAATTCAAATGTCATAAGTTTAGTTTATTACTGTAAGTGTTTGAGTGTAAATGATTAGTATATTAAAATTAATTACACAACTGAGATTGCGGTTTGTAGCATTACTAAATATAAAATTAGTAAAATTATCAAGTTGTCTGTCAATATAAGTTAATGTCATACAAACTTTACATATTTTTTATTAATCATTAACTTAGCTTAATATATTTTTATTAAAGTAGTTAACTATTTGTAGGTAATAGTTTTTCCTTAAAAGTTAAATATAGGTATGTTTTACTTGAGATAAATCGCTGGATTAACGAAAAAAGTATATGACTGATTTCAAAAATTTTCAAAATGAGTCAACCATCAGAAGAGCTCCTATTAAAGTTAGATGAAAAGATTAACCATGGAGAAAAACTTGTTGAACAGTTAAATAGTATGCAAGAGATCGAAGGAGTTTTTAAAATGAAGAGAAAAATTTTACAAGAAATTGATTTCTTGAAAAGGGTTGGTATAATAGTAAATATAATTTATAATATATGTTCAAACAATAAGCAAGCTCATTTTTTCATTCAGTTACAAAAATCAAAGAAAGTTAAAGAGGAACATTTGTCTTGCTCAAATTTACGGCATTTGGGAGCCATGGTTGAGTGTGCGATGCGACCTGGTACTATGTCTGTTTGTAAAATATTCCATGTAAATGAAGAAAGTAAACAATTAGTTGACATTATAAGTGACGATGGCAAAACATGGACAAAAGGTAATAATTACAGGTATTATCTGTTTTCACCATACTCATTTATGTAGAAGGAAAAACAATATCAATTAAGTAACGAATCAACACATATTTTATTGGTAATGTATAATTACAAGGGAAGTTTCATTCTGGAATTGTTTCTTCTAAAATTCTTGTGTATGTACTGAAAATGATATATATGTGCAAAATACTGAAATTTTTTTTATCATATTTATATCGTGTTGAAATGTGAAAAATAATTATTGTGATGATTTTAGTGATAGCCCGAAATCCAAAGTCATTATCAGCACTTAGTTCAGGCAATGCCTCATATGGTGCACGGTCTATTCTGGATCAAGCTGAGGATTATTTAACATGTGCTAAACTATACCCATGTATGTATCTTTCACCCAAGGCAAGTATCTATAGTGCAAACTATAAATGTTTACAATCTATATTAAAAATATTTGTATAATATTTTAAAACACTCATAAATATAATATTGAATACTTGACCATAATTTGATGCTTACTAGATTAAGAGTGGATCAATTGAGTCTGCCTTTTCTTCCCTCTCTTTCACTCAGTATTTAGCTCTCACAGATGTCATGACACCCGCAACTTGCAAAGTATTGGTGTATTTTACTAGTCATTGGCTTCAAAAATTCCACTAAATGAAATTATCCTTGAGAATTAAATAAGTTTGTGTGAATATTTCATCGGAAAAATCAGTAAATAAGATACTTCTATAATTGTGCTAATACTTGTTTCAAGTTATAGCAGGTTGAGTAAAGTAATTAATAAAAAACCAGTGTTTGCCTTTCTTATAGGTTAAACGCATATTAGCATTTTTTTTTTTTACATTAGCAGCCCGTAAATGTCCCACTGCTGGGATAAAGGCCTCCTCTCCCTTTGAGGAGAAGGTTTGGAGCATATTCCACCACGCTGCTCCAATGCGGGTTGGCGGAATACACATGTGGCAGAATTTCGTTGAAATTAGACACATGCAGGTTTCCTCACGATGATAAACGCATAACTTATTATTAAATAAGAAATGCGGTGCACATTTAATTTAATTTCGTTTTTTGCTTCCAATTTAATTTAAATATTTCCAGACTTGTAATTCTAAGTGAATAATAAATCTATTAGAATAGAAGACCCAAAGGATTATGCCTGGTACATTAGGGTTGCAGGCCAGGGTTGATAAACGTCAATGTGATGGTTCACCATCATTTTCAAGTTCGGATTCCTATGGATCCGGATTCTTGTTCGGATCTTGTTCATCATCGGATTCGGTTCCTAAATAGAAACAACACCTTCGTCACAATCGCCGCCGCAAAAAAAAAGGGGTACAACTATCGCAAGAATGACTTATTCAAAAAGTTGACTATCGATATTACTGAACTTTGAAAAGAATTGTTTCATGGCCTAGTGGGAGGTGATGAGTAAATCCTTTTCAAATTCCTAGACGGCACCACGAAATTTCGCCGGGCATTATGATAATGATGAAATCTCCTTCATGAATGGCCAAGAGTGCGGGTCTTCGTATGAGTGCGGTACTGAGAATAAAATAACCGACGGTCGAAACCTTTTTAAATTAAATTTTAAAACAAAGTATAAAGAGCCTATTGTCCCTAATGCTCCCGAAAATTACCTTTATTTTCTACAGAACATGCGAAATTTCAATAAGAGTGAATTGTGCGAAGATAGATATACTGAAGTACAAAAAGCTGTACAGAGGAAATCAAACCTTTTGACAGTTTAAAACATGTAGTTTATGCAGATAAGGCGTACGGCGCCTTGACTATACAACATGACTGATCTTATCTACTGGCCATATGAAAAATGAAATGTAGAACCCGATCAGTTGATTGAAAGATTTACCATAAAGTGTCTTCTGATATGCTGCAACTTTTGCTGAGGTAATCCAGATACGAAGAGACAGATAGTGTTACGAAATTTGTCAGGGACCCGCTACTAAAGACTACTCTTAAAAAAATTCCATCATCGAATTAATTCATTTTGAATCCTGAACAAGTTACATCAGCTTTAGAAAAATGCAGTGGAGTTAAAAAATCGTTTATTCCTGTGTCGAAACCGACAAGTAGCAATAAATCTGCTTCGCAAGCGGATGGTGAAAAAGCTACTCACTTCCCCTAACAGTGTTTAGTGAATTGAACTTTCACACTTGCAGGGTAATTTTCAGGCAATACCATTTTAAAGAATTTGAACAGATTTGTAAGCATGGAACCCCTCCAATTAATAAAAAGGCATAGCGTCCCAATATTCTTTCAACAAAGCGACTGGCTATGCAAAATAGATTTGTCACAGGCCTCCTTCAATTTGCCGATAGCCTACTCGCACAGGAGGTTCCTAAGATACCATATTAAAGAAGGCACCATTCGCACGTACATCCTACCTACAGAGATGAAGGACGATTTAAAATGGTGGCCAATGAATTGTCATCAAGCGTCACTGATTCACAACCAGCCTCTGTCTCACTTTCTGACCACTTGATGGATGTACACTAACAGGATTATGGACCGAACGAGAGAAATACCTCCACTACAATCAAAAACAAATCATTGGAGCAGCACGGTCGGACTGTGGTCCAGTCGACGCTCTTTGTACAATGCGACGGCAAAACTGTCGTAGCCTTTCAGCGGAACGAAAGTGGTACCAGATCAGCACCACTGTTCACAATAGACACCGTTACTGGGCTGGAAGTATAAAAATGTTCGCGTGTTCAAAAAAGTAGCGCGATGGAATGAACAACAGTTAAATCTTTCGAAATCGTCTTGGCATTCATCTATCAATAAAACGTACGGAGTAGCATGGATTAGACAGTTAAGAATGCGTAGTACGAGTTCAACCCCTTACAACCCTCAGGAGAAATTCTAGCTCGCTTTCTCGCTGACTTAAAACATTTAATACGCCGTTACAATAATTTAATTTTGCCACCTGTCAGGATTTCCGATATTACTCAAGGTTTTATCGAATTCATTAAATTATTTAGTTTTTCTTATGTCATAGTTCTTTATATATTTCCATGTTTTGTTTTGTATAGCATTAATTAATAATTATAATTTTAAATTAGACATCTTATTAAATATAAGTGAAGATTTTAGACTTAATGACTAGTAAAACGCACTAATACTTTCCAAGTTGAGGGTTGGCACCCTGACACCTGGTAGAAGACGAGCGAGAGATATAGCTAAATAAGAGTTAAAGAAAGGGAAGAAAAAGTGGACCTCAACTGAGCCACTCTTACTCTGGTGAGCTTCAAATATAGGTAAGTATTTAATATGTGTATTAATTTTATGAAAAACACTCTTATTAAATGCCCATTTTTTTAAAAATGTTATTTGTAATTTTGGATTACAATTATGTCATTATGCAATGTGATATTTAGACTCTATCAGTTTAATTACTTTTAACATGCCTATATACATTTCAAAAATCTATTTGGCTTTTCCCAAAACCTAATTGGATTCATAAATTATTGTCACATATTTATAAATTACATACTATTTTTAAAGATAGATTGTATTTTTAGAAGGTAGTTAGAATAGACTGGTTTATGTGTTTTTTGAGATAAAGTTGACTAGAAAATATTAAAAGTATCAGTTAGCTGCTGAGAAAGGGGTAGCACATAGCCTGGAGCCTGGAGCGGCTAGGACTCCAAATCCGCCACTGATAGTAAGGGAAAGTTGTGTTACATAGTTAGTGTAGCTCTAATATTAAATGTGTATTTGTAGGTTGTGTTTGAATTTGTTAGTGGAATTGAAGAAACACTCGCTAATAAGTTAAAAGCAAAGGGTATTATAGTAAAAGGAACAATATTACCTGATTCAAAAAAACATGAAGAAATTAATGATTCTTATGAGTCCAGCGATGAAGAAATATTTGAAAGGTAATTTAACTAATAAGTGAATATTGTTTCAAAGGAAAATATGGTAAGGATATAAGCGTAGGCTAATGAAACCAGTCTGATTGTTTTATATTTTTTTGTACTCTTTTCATCATATACTTTTAATATATAATTGAGTAAAATTGTTACGATTGAAACTGTTCATAGTTATAGATTGTTCTGTAAATAAATAAATTGCATGGCATAATGTCTTATTAGGTGCCAGGTTACAATGGAAGATGTATCACAGTGTATTGAAGACCATATAGATATAAATATATTAAACTTGGATGTAACAGCAATGATGGCATATGTTAGTAATATGACAAATGGATTCTGCCACTATGTGTTCAAACAAGATGTCCTCACCCAGCAAGCAGCATGGGAGGCTGAACGACCTGTGAAACCTATATTGGAAAAACTATTTGAAGGTAAAGTATTTTTGTTTTTACAACATTTTACCTAAACTATTATTTTAGAATTTTCATATTAATAATATTATTGTTTAATTAGGATATAAAATGCTAGGACAGTATGATTCTACTGACTGATACTCCTATCCAGGTAAAAAAGTTCAATTTAACTAAAATTCATTAATGATGTTTGTTAGAAGTTTTTATATTTTTTAGGTAAAACTTTAATTTCCTGCAAAACAGCTTGGTATAATTTCGAAAAAATTGTGGAAACGTTAGGAGGTCCGATGGAGAAAAAACGTACAGCAGACTTAAAAGAACTAGTGACTGTGTATGAAGATGATTATGGAGGTTCGATTCTTCGCTTTAAATCTATCTGAAATTATTGCCTTGCCTCAAAACATAAATAGTGACTTTTAATTTTATCTTATAAAATTCTAGGGCAGAATGATTATCCGCGACAGAATTTGAAAGTAAGGGGTCATGTTCGGTTGAGATCAAAAATAATTTTCAATTTCGGCCATAGACTCAAAGCACTTACTGTATCGGCAAATGAGGGCTTTGTAAGAGCTGCAGCTCAACAGGTATAAAAATGCATGTTCTTTTTAGTTTTGCCTCCCTGTTATGTTATCTTTATGATAAAAGTTTATATGATATATGTAGTCAGTAGATAATATCAAATCCAAAAAGATTTTATCTCAATGTCATTTGAAATTAAAACTAAAAAAGATATAACTATGTTCATTAAGTATATTAAACTTTAAATTAATTATTAATATTTAGACATTAATTATCCGAATATTTTCGTAGACTATTTTTTGATGAACATACAAATATATGTATTGCTGTTGTTAGCTAGATACAAGATTTGTTTTTGGGTTTAGCGCAGATACTAATATCATTGGCATTAGTGCTTCAAGAACCTATGTGGTGGCGGACACATAGTCATTAATAGCGGACCCAAGGCTATTTGCGACAAATGCACACACACACCGATCCCAAAAAAATAAATTTAAAAAATAATAATAAAAGACGATGAATTAGTAATAAAACTACGAAAGCATAATAGCTTGTTTCTTTTTTCAGGGAGTCACATATGCAACATTTATTCACGAGTCACGAGCTTTGACAGAAGGAAAAGAAGCGACAGCTGAAAAAAATTTATGATATAAATTATTCCGTTATATCTGAATATTGTATTTTATTTAAACAAATTCAATGTGATTGTTTTAAAAAAGTACTTAAATATTTGTCTCTAACAGCCGAATATAATCGTCCTTTGATGTGATAGTAGTAATAATATTTATAAAAAATATATATGTATTATAAAAGACATTAAAACATTGTATCATTTTTAATAACATTATTAAGACATATACAAGTTAGTAAAGATCATATCATTAGAGATGTTAAAAATATATACAGGGTTATTGGTAATTCGACGTATTCCCGTTAGGAGGTAATAGGTGTGACTATTTGCGATAATTTTAACCCCCATATGCATCATGCAAAAGTGAACCATTTTTGAGTTATCACGTTTTTAAGATTTTTTCAAAATAAGTCCAAAATTGAAACTTCAAAAATTTATTAAAAAAAAAGTATCGATTAAAATATATTTTTTTCTTCTGATTTATAATAACGATTAAACACTGGATATTTTTCAATATTTAAACAATAATTATCGGTCCAAATTTAAAAATGCGAGACGATTATTTCAATATTTTTTTTATTTTTTAAAACATAATCGTTTACTTAGCTTTCCGAAAATGTATAGAAACTAGGAATTTATTTCAAAGCAACCGAAATAAAATGATCAGAAAGGGCGCTGGTGGAAATTCGTATTCGAACATGACCGAATTCGTACTAAAGGTCACTCTTTAAAATTCCCACAAAATTGATTTAAAATAATAACCAATGTAAAAAAACTTATTTACTTACTTAATACAAATTTAAAATAAAATTTAGATACATAAACAGTTCAGTAGCTAAGTTACAATTAAGATATTTTGTATTATCATTTAAATCCTGTGCACGTTATTTACGAAGAGGATTCTGAAAGAAGAGTTACTTTCTGTAGATTCATGCTAAATGAGGATTTAGAAGATGCATCTTTTTTTAAATAGAAGGAAATTACCATTAACCCTGTATATTTATATTTTATTTAATGCTGATTATAAAAAAAGGAAATATAGCTTTTTGTTTTAAGATTAACCAAATCGTTGAGGAATGTTTTAACAATTGCTGCTAGGGGTTGAGCTCGATCGTCCAAAGTTACTAAAGGAAATTCGGTGTGGTACATGGCTGCCTGGTGGATGCGGAGGGACGAGATGACGCAACCCCTAGGTTCTATACGGCGACAGGAGACCTTAAGGTGGTAGTAGCTAGACGAACGAGAGTAATGGTAGATGATATACGCTAAACTTGAGATGGCAGAGTCGATCTTAGATGGTCATATCGTGGATGCGTGGTCAAATGGGTTACCAGGATGCGGAAAGATGACTCACATTCTCAGGAACGGTGACGACGCCATCGCCATATTCATCGGCCGAGCGGCTCTAACGCGACACCTAACTAAAACTGAAAACCGAAAAAAGCGCGTGCAACTGTGAGCGCTTGGAAAAATATCAACAAAAAAACAAGGATATATTTTTATTGAAAATATTGTGATGTGTACATATTGTCTTCTCTGCCTTCACTACTTCTTTTAATAATAAACAAAATAAAATTTGTGTATTATTTAACTAGACGAGATGATATAAATTCAAAACAGTAATTGTAAAATATTTTTTTATTTTTGAGTCGAATTGAATAAGTATGAAATAACAATTCAATGGTCAAGTAAGTAAAATTGCTTGTTATTCAAGTGATTAAATATCCAGCTAACACAACAGAAAAAAAATACGTGTTTATTTAAATACGACGACATCAATTTCCCGGTATTTACGATCTTTTTGTCGAATAAAAAAAAGATATATTTATTTTTGTCTAATAATAATAAGAAACATTCTCTATCAGCGATTTAGCGTTATAGGCTTTAATAGGTTGTAAAGATGAAATAGTGAAAATTTTAAGCTACACCAAAATGTAATTTTAACTCTTTCTAGTATTTATACAAATTATTTACATTGACGTTATTATACTTCGCAAACGGGATCACTTTTCGCCGTTTGGCTTCTAAATTAGCATGTAGGCACATAGTTTCCACCCTAAAAACCAAATTTCAACCAATTCAACTCGGGTTTGGAAGCAGAGGTGATTGCGAAGCAGCAGAACACTCTACTCATATCATTCTAAAAGGAAACGAGGCCGAGGTGCTTCTAAAAGTAGATGTAAAGAATGCTTTTAACTTCTTAGATAGGGCACCTTGCTTAACGAAGTCTTCTCTAATCTCTAATCTAATCTAATAAAAAAAATGTTATAGTACACCTTCGAAATTATTTTTTGGCGAAGATACAATTCATTCTAATGTAAGCGTTCAGCAAGGAGATCCATTGGGTCCTGCTCTTTTTAGCTTAGGTATCCATAACTGCATTTCAAATTTAAAATCTAAATTAAATATTTGGTACCTAGATGATGGAACTGTAGGCGGTAAAGTAGATGACGTTATTGAAGATGTAATTAAAATTAAAGAACAATTTGGTCTTAAATTGAATTTTTCAATTATTATTTTTTTACGGACAATTTAACTCCCAAAAATATTAGTTTGGCAACGGATATATTTAATTAAATTTCACCTAATATAAAAATTCTTCATAAAGATACACTTTGCCTCCTTGGTGCACCACAATTTGACGAAGCCATAGAGCCTATTCTTAATGATACAATTAAAATATTTTCGGATAACATTGACAGATTGGGCATTTTAAATTCTCATAATATAGTTTATACCATCTCAAAAAATTGCCTTTTTGTTCCAAAATTAATGTACATTCTATGCGCAAATATCTGGAAATATCCTAGTCCAACCAATCAAATGGATGCCATCCTTAAAAAACTCTAGAAAAAAATCTAAATTTATCTCTCGATGAGTATTCTTGGACTCAAGCTACACTTCTCATTCCAATTGGTGGCATCGACGTGAGGAAAATTTCAAGTGTTGCCCTTCCGGGCTTTCTTTCTTCTGTACATAGTATTTTAAGCTTTTGTTCACAAGTAAAAAATCTAAAAAGTTGCAAGTTTAAAATCAATATCAGTCAAAATTACAAATGTTACTGAGGCGATAGAGACCTGGAAGGTAAAGTGCCCTAATGATGATATCCCTAATGAAGTTACAAAACAAAAACTTTGGGATTCGCCATTGGTCCACGTTACACTACACAGCTTGACACAAAATTTAACAAGTGCTAAAAACCATGCCAGGCTTCTAGCGTTATCAACTAAAGAGTCAAATCACTGGTTGAATTCATTACCCTCTAAAAATCTTGGAACACTTTTAGATAATGAATGTTTCCGCATATCAATTGGTCAACGACTGGGAACACCGCTGTGCTCTGAGCACAGATGTCCGTGTGGAAAGGAGGTGGACTCTTTCGGCTTACATGGTCTCTCTTGCCCAAGGAGTTCTGGCAGGCTTTTCCGCCACGGGTCTCTTAATGACTCAATAAAAAGGGTTCTTGCCACCATCGACGTTCCGGCTCTTACTGAGCCTCGTGGAATTAGTCGTGATGATGGTAAGAAACCTAATGGATTAACATTGGTTCCCTGGGAATGAGGACGGGTTCTTGTGTGAGACGCTACATGCGTTGACACGTTGGCCCCGTCTCATATCCGAGCAACAATGTTAAGAGCCGGTGTCACTGCGGAAAAAGTTGAAGCAAAAAAAAGATATAAGTATATATTCGTGTTTAACGGGAAAATGCTGCTATTCCTTGTCACCATTCCACGCTATTCAAGATTTTTGCAGTAACTATTTTTAATTCATATTTGAATAATTTAAGCACTTAATGCTATTAATTCTTATGTTAATATATGAAAAACCCTTTAAGGATAAAAAAAAAACAATAGTTTAAGCTGATCATAATTGATGAAATATCATAGGAACATGTCAATGTCAAGTGTCAACACTAATCAGATATAGTCTGTAGATTCTAGACATATGATCATAATGTTTATGTCATGTATGAATTCGTTACTTATTCTTCAAATTTAATTTAATTTTAAATTACTATATTGGTTTACATTATGAATTTTATCTTTTAACATGTGTTTTTAGGCTTATTTATTATATTAATGAAATACTAATATGATGTTACAAGTTAATTGCAATGAGATAGATTTGCAAAAACTAACAGAAAATGTTTCTTTTCTGGCCGATTGTTTTGATAATTCTTTTGCATTACAAAGCTCCTTAAATTATGTAAAAGAATGTGCAAAGGAAATCAATATTGAAAAGAATAATTTAAAGAATAGAAGCTTATCTAAAAAACGTGAATATCGTAAAGAATTTAAACACATTTTGGATTCTAGTGTTAGTAGTACTGAGATTGTTTCACAATTAAAACGAAATAGAAATTTAAATAAAAAGTTAAATAATTGGGGCCTGCCTCGAGAAATAGCAAACAAATATGAACTTAGAGGCATTACTGAAATGTTTGATTGGCAAGTCGATTGCCTTGCTAATCCCAAAATTCTCTCAGATTGTCGAAACTTATTATACTCAGCTCCAACATCAGCAGGAAAAACACTTGTAGCTGAAATATTAACCATTAAAACTGTTTTGGAGCGTCAGAAAAAAGTTATCATTATATTACCTTTTGTATCTATAGTTAGGGAAAAAATGTTTTATTTGCAAGATATATTGTCCAGTTCTGGAATAAGAGTTGAAGGTTTCATGGGCTCCCAGTCACCTCCAGGCGGCTTACAAGCTGTCCATGTAGCAATATGCACTATAGAAAAAGCAAATAGCTTAATAAATAAACTTCTTGAGGAAGGGAACATCTCAGAATTGGGTGCAGTTGTTGTTGATGAGCTACATTTACTGGGAGATCCGCACAGGGGCTACATTTTAGAACTGCTTTTGACTAAAATAAAATATGTTTCATTAACACTGCAAGATGTTAAAGTGCAAATTGTTGGAATGTCTGCAACATTACCTAATTTGGGAATTTTGGCAAGTTGGTTAGATGCTGAATTATTTATCACAGAATTTAGACCCATACCTTTGAATGAATATTGTTTAGTTGGAAATAAATATTATGACAAAAGTGGTCAGTATATTGGATTATTGGAAGACCCAAAAGTGTTGGGCATTGAAGGTGATTATGTACTATCTCTTTGTCTTGAAACTCTAAGAGATGGATGTTCCATATTGATATTTTGCATGACCAAGAACTGGTGTGAAAATTTAGCACAAAGTATTGCTTCATCATTTTATAAATTAGGTTGTTCTAGTAATGAACAAGGAATGGTTTTGAGAGAACAGTTGAAGTCACAGAGTATATTAGAAACCCTAGAACAATTAAAAAATTGTCCGGTGGGACTTGATCAAGTACTTAAAAATATAGTTTCATTTGGTGTAGCCTATCATCATGCTGGGCTAACATTTGATGAGAGAGATATAATTGAAGGAGGGTTTAAGTCTGGAGCTATTAGAGTATTAGTAGCCACATCTACTCTAAGTTCAGGTGTAAATCTACCTGCCAGAAAGGTAATTATCAGATCGCCTGTATTCCAAAAACAACCAATAAATATTTTGAGCTACAAACAAATGATAGGACGAGCAGGTAGAATGGGTAAAGATACAAGAGGTGAAAGTGTCTTAATATGTACACCAGGAGAGCAGAAAATTGGATTTGACTTAATGATGGGAAACTTGGAACCTGTTAAAAGCTGCATTGAAAGCGAAGATAAATTTATGAGAGCCATTCTCGAAATGATTGCTAGTCAAGATGTTTGTAAAAAGTCAGACTTGGATTTGTATACCAAATGTACACTGCTATTTAATCAGGAGTGTATGGAGCATTCACAAAACTTTTTATTAGGAAATACATTGAAAGAACTGGTTAATTGTGAGTTAATTAGAATTCAAAATGATGGTGACGGTAGCAAGTATGTAGCAACATCACTGGGAAGAGCATGTCTGTCATCATCAATGGCACCCAATGATGGATTGTCTTTATTTTGTGAGTTGCAAAAAGCTCGTCAGTGCTTAGTATTAGAAACTGACCTGCATCTGATTTATCTTGTGACACCATATAGTGTCAGTAGTCAGTGGAATAATATAGACTGGTTGCATCTACTTACTCTGTGGGAATCACTTACAGCAGCAATGAAAAGAGTAGGGGAACTTGTTGGTGTGCAAGAAAGCTTTATTATTCGTTGCCTTAGGGGAACAAAGCAATTTAATAATAATTATAACAAATTAAACATACATAAAAGGTTTGCTGTGTATACAAATATTAAAGTTAAATGCTAATTATTTAATTTCTTAATTTATGGTAATTCATATAAATTTTTTATTTAGGTTTTATACAGCTCTGGCTTTACAAGATTTAGTAAACGAAGTGCCTTTATCAGAAGTATCTAAAAAATTTCAATGTGCTAGAGGTTTTTTGCAAGGGCTTCAGCAAGCATCATCAACATTTGCTGGTAAATTTGGTACACATAGATGAAATACATAGCATACATAGCTTTACATAAGAGTATAACTAAAAATGTTACTTATAGGTATGGTGACAGCTTTTTGCCATCAACTGGGCTGGAAAAATATGGAAATGCTTATATCGCAATTTCAAGATCGCCTTCAATTCGGCATACATTCAGAGTTGTTGGAATTAATGAAATTATCTTCTTTAAATGGTGTGAGAGCTCGTACTTTATTTGATGCAGGATTCGAAACTATTTCTAGTATTGCTTCGGCTGCACCAAATATAATTGAAAATTGTCTTCACAAATCTATACCATTTCAAAGTGAAAAAGAAAGAGAGGGTGATGATGATACTGACGTTAGGAAACGAAATAAAATGAAAAATATTTGGATAACGGGATTTTGTGGTATGACCACTAAGGAAGCAGCAGAAAATCTTATTTTAGAAGCTAGAAAATATCTCGAGCAAGAAATTGGAGTGGCAGAAATTAAATGGAAGAATATTGAGTGTCCAGAAAAAAACACTTCTGTTACAAATAATTATATTAATAAAAAAACATTTATTGAATGTATTGACAATGTTAATATAAAAGTATCTAAATTATCTGAAACAAAAAACCAAATAGATCAAGATTTGGATGAAAATTCAGAAGCTAAGACAACTCAAGCTACAGTTATATCAAAAGGTGAAATTCAGGCAGATACTTTGCAAGTGTGTGATAATACTTTAAATGATTTTCAAGTAAATAAGGAAGTTGAAATTGTTGATGGCGAAAATGTTCATAGTAAAATTAATGAAAACGACAATATGACAAAAGTTTCATTAAGCCCGGATAAACAAGAACTAGTTTGGGATTCATTGAATGTTACCGATGCTTTTTTTGATAATATTTCGAAACTTCCTACTTCAGATAATTTCTTATCACCAAACATAAGCTTTGGTGTAATGACTAATTCCGATTTAGCGACTAATGTTGAAAATAATGCTTCTAAAAGTATATCGTCTAAAGACATAAGTTTGTTTTCATCTGATGGCGATAATTCAAGCATTTTTGAAGAAAGTTTGCCTTTTGATTTATTACCAAACACTATTATAGACAATAAAAAATCTGCTAGTGATAAAAAAAATATAATATATGAAGCTGATACAATCGTGGACTATGTTGATATTAACTCTAAATCAATATTAAATGTATTTAAATCACCTCTAATTGACGTAGATGATGAGGATGATTTTAAATTAGTTTACGAAGATGAGAAAATAAGTCCAGTTCAAAATATTTCCGTCATGAACATTTCTCAAGAAAACGAAATCGGAAATACTCAAGAATTTAAAGAATCGTTTATTGAGTCTAATTTTAAAAGTCCACGGAAAAGACACGCGATTTCAAATAAGCACTGTTTACGATCTGCAGCTAAAAAGTCGAAAAAGTCCATTTTGCCAGAATTCCATTCAACACATGATATGTTTCAAATAAAAATTGGTCCGAAATCCAAAAATATCGTATTAAAATTTGCAAATAAAATTGTGAATTGTTATATTTTGAACGAAAACGACAATTGCAATAACTTTTTTCTTATAGAAAAGGCCAAAGAAGTTTCAATTATTCTCGATATAAATTCGAAAGAAACTAAATCTTTTACTAAATTAATTGGTAGTAATATATTTGTTAAGCCCAAAGATTCATTTGAAAACATTCAAATCCATACTGAAGAAAATTTGCCTGTAAAAGGAATAGCTTTATATTTAAATAGTAATAGTAATATATGTCTATATTTTGATATAATGTCTTTGAAAAGCTACCTGCCAGAGTTTAAAGATAAATTGAAACGGTTTTTTTCAAATGCAAGAGGTATTAAGTTGCGGATGTTATCAACTAAAGCAACTTATTTGCAAATCAAGAAATGGTTAGAGGCAGTTTTATTAACTCCGTGTAGTGATATCACGCTAGGTGAATGGTTATTGGACAGCGATGAGAAGACGTCAAGAATTATGGACTTGGTAAGACGTTTTGGGCTAAAACATGAATATCTCAATGAGTTATTTATCTTATTTATTAAATTTTAGTATATTTTGTTGGTTTTAGACAAAGAAGTATTGCAATGTAGATTTATTTAATACTGAAATATTTGTTAATGATGAGAGAAAAAGATACAATAACTTAGATTCGCACGAAAAAGCGTGTCTTAACACTTGGTGTCTATGGAACATTTCGGAAGAGCAAATCAAATCCTTAGAAAAATATTCATTAATTAATAAGACTTTAGGTAAGTAAATTTATTTACATTTGATCTTTGATTTTGTTTTATGTGATTTCATTTTATTTAAAACAATTGTATAAAATAAATAATTTAGATGTAGATAGTTGAAGGAAAAATTATAATATTTTGTAAACATTCTATTGCTGAGCAACGGCTTTCTCGTCTGTTAGCGCGTGGACTCATGTCTACGGTGCGGCGCTGTTTGCCGTGCAACGGCACGGCACCGCCGCCGGTAAATGGCGCGGTCCGTGCCGGGCCACGGCGTCGGGCACCCCACTCAACACGTATACCAAAATTTGGCTTATCAAAAGTTTTAAAATTTTTGCTTCCACTTCACAATCAAAAAGTCTAAATCTAAATCGTCCGCCATTTTTTGCAAAAAAATACCGCATTATGCAACTGATAACACAATAATAGTAAGCACGTGCCGGTACACGACGCCGTGGCGCGGCACGGCACCACGCCGTGGCGCGGCACGGCACCACGCCTTTTGCCGGCGGCAGCGCCGTACCGTTGCACGGCAAACGGCGTTGCACCGTAGACATGGGTCCACGCCCTCAGGGAGAACAATTTGTATTTTTTTACTAAGAGTCGCACATCGGTTGATTTATTTTGAAATTAAATTTCATATCAACATAAATTAGTTGTACCTATTTAAAATGTATGTATGTTTGTTCGTAATATCAGGAATTTCTTAAGGGATTTTAGTTTTTACCAATTGACCGATTTATGAGAAAGGTATATAATTTATGACGACTAATTGCAAATTAAATAACATTATGGTATTTGTCGTTCGCTCCTGGATGTAGGGTTTTCGTGATAACTTCTTTACTGCTAATTTATAAGATCAATAAATATACAAATAAATTGTGTACCTGCCGGGCCCTTGGCCCGTGACACGTGACACTTAACCTTAAGCTAGCGTAACCTTAACGTATACTACTCACTCGGCGATATCGCTTTCTTATCTAAATAAAAGGAAAGCAAAGCTCTTCCACCGCTGGCTTAGATTTCCTCTTCTTATGGGCAGAAGTTTTTAGGTTTAACTCAAGTTGCTCCAATGCGGGATATACATCTAGAAGATTCTCATTCAACTTAAGCAGGTTACTTCATTAAGTTTCCGTCTCCGCCGAGTATAAGATAAATTATAATATAAACAAAAATTAAACTCTGGAAGACTCATTTGTGTTCACGGTTTCTAACCAATGGGCTATTTAGCTTTTTAAATCCACCAAATAATATTTGCAGATTTTGGTTAATATGATCAAACTTTTTAAATTAAGATTTTATATAGATACAGAGATTCAAGTGTCCAAGATTCTGGCGGACTGCGAGTACTATGGAATAACTGTGGATAAAGATCTTGCGTCCCGACTTTTGATTGATGTGAAAAGTTCACAGGAGGTCTTGCAAAATAAAGCTTTCAAATTATGCGGATATCATTTCAATTTTAACTCCGCTAAAGATGTCGCTAAGGTGAGATTTTATTTCAATACATTAGTACTTTTATTGATACTTGGTAATTTTACGATAAGTATTAGTTTTTTATAGCAATATTTATAGTAGATATATATATTTTATTATCTTCACTGTCTAAGGAATATAAGCGTAGTATAATTATTGCTCTCGTTCACTTGATCAGTCACGTTAACGTTGTACATAATTATATAAGTTTGTTTGTAAACTTATTTATTACATCGCTACAAGATTTTTTTGTAAATGTAAATTTAATGTTATAAGTAATAATGTATGTTATAATGTTTTAAGTTTAATGTAAATTCTCATAAAAGGTAAAAATTTTGAGGCTTGAATTTTTTATAATTCAAACTCATAATTTTAAGGTAAGAAAATAAAATTTCTTTTTAGGTTTTAGGGTTATACAAAGGACGTAAAATAAGCACAAAGAAAAGTGTTCTTACCGCCCACAATAGTACAATGGCTAGCATCGTGATATATTGGAGGAAACTTAACTCTATACTAACTAAAACCTTATACCCTCTTACTCAGCAAGCTGTCATATACAGCCGTGACGACAGGTGCGTACTATGATTGATTTTAGATATGGGTATTTAAAAAAAAGTCTTATTAATTTTCTAATTGTTTTACTAAAAGTCAGAGCCAAGTAAATACACGAGTAAGCGTTTTGCATTCTAAAATAGTTCAATAAAATTATTCATGGAAATATCGGAAATGCAACAGTCGACACGCTGTAAGTTGGGGAGCGAACATGAATAAAATATTTGATTTTCAGGATAAGCCCGTCCTACACTATGCACACTTGCACCGGTCGAATTAGTATGCACGAGCCGAACTTACAGAACGTCCCTCGAACGTTTTCTATTCCACTCGAATACCTCGCCGTCAAAGATAATATTGAACCTTGTGGGGACGTCATAGAGTTCAACTGCAGGAACATTTTCAAAGCGACACCGGGTTACGTTTTTGTGTCAGCTGATTATTGCCAGTTGGAAATGAGAATTCTGACTCACTATTCCAAAGATGCGGTGTTGACTAGAATTATGTGTTCGAACGTCGATGTTTTTAAGTCAATTGCAGCCTCTTGGAGTGGAGTGGCTGATGAACTGGTGAGTTGGACTTTTATAATAAGGTTTTAAAACATTTGCGTTAAAAGTGATAATAAATGAAGTAACTATATCACAAACATATATTATGGTAAGCATGATCATATATTTTTGGTAAAATACGTACATATTTTGATAGTTATTTAAAATGAAAATATTGATCCAAAAGTCGTTTTTAAGGTTTATTTGACGTAATATTAGACGTTGATATCAAAGGCAAAAGAGCTCTAAGATTGATTTGCTTCCCTGAGTTCAGTTTGTAAACAAGTGTTCAATAAAATGAAGCTCCTTTTACAAAGTTGTGTGTGTGATCTTATGTCGCACACACTTGACACGCAAAATGTGTTTAATTTGTGTGCTGATAAAAAAAAATCCAACTAAAAGTAATTACTCTTTTAGAATTAAATGAATATATTTAAGAGTCTAATAAATATGAAAGAACCTTTATTAATAAATCGCAATTATTTATTTTGCCTTAGATTGTGTCTATCGAAATCTGAATAAATATTTGTTACATTAAAAAAATAAAAGATTTCGATAATTTTATTAATATGAATGGAAAAAAACCTTTTCATATATTTCTATCGTCGTGTTATTTAGATTAAATAGTTATTAAACTGGTTATTATTTACTTAAAGTAAATATTTTGATATGTTGAATATTGATAAAAAATATATAAATAAAATATAAGAAGAAATCATAGCAGAAAGGGTTTGTATTAAAGAAAAACTTCACTGAAGACGCTGAGCTCTCTATATTAAAATGCGAGAACCCGCTACTCCGTCTATCTCTTTTTACGAGTCTGAGTCTATAACTTAATTTATTAAAACCTTCTTAATAAGCCACATAATGCTTTAACTTTTGAACTAGATCTGATAGTTTTTAATGTGATCTTGATAAAGTGATGCGTGTTTCCTTTTAGGTTGATGACGATTTGAGACAGAAAGCTAAACAGCTCTCTTACGGTATACTATACGGGATGGGCAACAAAACTTTAGCGCAATACCTCGACGTTAACGAGATAGAGGCTGCGATGTTCATGGACACGTTTTACAATACTTATCCTGCTATCAAAGTTTTTACACAAAAGGTCGTAGACGAATGCAGGAAAAATGGATACATAGAAACATTGATGAAAAGGAGAAGATATTTGCCAGACATCACAAGTAATATGGCATCTAAACGAGGTACCATATGCTGTTTCCAAAAAAATTTCTATGATATATGCATGGAACTAAAACTCGCTTATACGTCAATACGGATTTCACATATCCTTGGATACCGATTTATACGGATTTCACATATCCTTGGATACCAAGGATATTATACGTTTCAGTTATTTTAATATTTTTGCTAACCCCTGCTTAGATTCAGAAACTTTTACAGAGGCCAATGTTTATATCCACACTGTTTACCACACGATATCGACGACAAGTGTCAAATACAGAAAACGATATTTAATGAAAAATAAATTATTTGCATAAAACGTATATATTTGTATCTTTTAGGCGCAGCTGAAAGGCAAGCCATAAACACCACTATACAAGGATCAGCAGCGGATGTAGCCAAGGCAGCGATGTGCGCCATAGACACAAAAACCAGCTCAGACATCGACAAACCTCGTCTAATACTCCAAATGCACGATGAACTTATATATGAAGTTGTCGAATCGAAGAAAGATAATTTTATTGGAATTTTAAAAAGTTTAATGGAAGAAACGGTCCGTTTAAACGTTCCACTTCCCGTTAAAGTGAAAATCGGTTATACTTGGGGCGCGATGGAAAACGTCTAGTAGTGATATTTATAAATCATGAAATTTCATATTATATTTAACTTGTCTGTGATATTTTGTGTAACCATAATATTAAAAATAGTTTTCTTTTAATTTGCTTTTTTTTATCAACCTAACGTTCATTCATTAAAAACTTTTTAGACCAAAGTGTTATAGTTAATACAAAAAGGGGGACTTAATGCTATAAGACTCCCAAAGTACAAGTAAGCCTTTCGTCCCTGTAAAAGATAACTGAAAAAGTTTTTATTTGCAGTAATATGTTAAACGAAATAATATACATAAAAATAAATACATGAAACATTAGAAATAACGTATACCTATACATATTTGAATTATAAATAGTGAGGGCGAGTTAATATATATAAAATTACAGGATAGATTTAAGTTATTAAATCTATCATATTAGAATATTTAGACGTTATTGTTTGTTAAATTGGTACAAGTTAACTTGGTAGGGCTTCGTGCAAGTCCGCCTGGGTAGATACCATCCACACATCATAACAGTAATGAGAGTTGTTGTGTTCCGGTTTGGGTGAGTGAGTCATTTGTAATTACATGGTAAGGGACATAACATCTAAGGTTAGTGGCGCATTTATTGATGGAAGAAATAGTTAACTTTTTTACAGTACCAATGTCTGGGCAGTGGTGACATTTTCCCGAGCGCTTTTGTTTTAAAAAAAGAACAATAGGGGATAGATAATAGTAGGATTGCATATGATGTTATTGTTGTTTGAGGGTTTTATCAAATTTATCCCAAATTCTTTTATATATTATAGATATATTAGTTGTAGTACCTATACTTGGTGTAAGCCCGTCTGGGTCGATACCACCTATTCAATCATATATTCTACCGCCAAGCAGGAATAATAACATAACAATACTAAGTATTCACGTAGTATTGTTATGTTCCGGTTTGAAGGTTGAGTGAGTCAGTGTAACTACAGAAGGGTCATAACATCTTAATTCCCAAGGTTATCTACTAAGAAATGATTAAAATTTCATACGGCACCGATGTCTAGGGGCAGTGGTGACTACTTACCATGGTGGTCCTTTTGCCAATCCGACTACCGATGCCATAAACAAATAAAATAAAAAAGGTAAAGCTATTAGTTAGATCGAAATTTTATTAAGTGATATGAAAGAAATTTGTGACAATTAAAATAAAATACAATTTTCGCTCTTTTTTCCATGTTTTTAAGTTAGTGTCTGTGTCTTATCTATTTTAGATACGTACATACTGTTGCGGCATTTGCTTTACATATTTTTGAAATTAAACAAAAAAACCTATTGTCTGGGCAGCATTCTGTTGTATGGGAAAGAAACGTTAACTTTACAATAGTAGTTTGATGCCATAAAAATACATCGTGTATCGTATAAATAGTATTGAACTTGAAACGAATTACTACTACTAGCTAAAACATGAGAAATTATATAAATCTAATCTCCGCGCCATCTCTTCCGGTTTTCAAGACTTTTCCGCTTTTCCAGCTTGACGTACATCGAGGACAGAGGTCGCGCCGCGCGCCTCCCCTACGCGCAATCAATATCTGCGCGCTACAGCCCTCGGGAAGGCCAGGCAGCTTGTCACCCTCTGTCACGCCAGCCGAGCGACCGACTCGACCCATCCCTTACGACCTAACAAGCCTGCTCTCAAAATGATTCATTCTATAAAATGATAAATTCGCGTTTCGTGACTGACGTGGTGTACGCGCGCGATAAACTGCTCGAGTGATTGAAGTTTGCTATTAGTGATTTATAGAAAAATGCATCTTCATTTCGAAAGGAACGTAAATGCAAAATGCGACTGCACGATACTATCGCTGTCGTGGATGGGCAAAGTTCCCGATGAGCTGCCTGAGGTGAGTCGACAAAGCCAGCACCTGGATATAAAATATAATTTATGTTTTCATTTTTTATTATTAGATATTCTAATCCTTATGTAAAACCAGTAGGTACGTAGGTAGGTAAGATAATGTGTTTTTTAATTTATTACTTAATTGTTATCGTTTTTACATATGTATATATTTTATAGTCATGATAATAATTCTCTCTTTTTCATATAATATGCATCTTATATAGGTATGTATTTATAGTTAAGACTAACTTATAGTTTACTTTTTTCTATAAATATTAAAGACACTTAGTTTAAGTTTTTGTTAACGAATTAGCGACCATTAAGAATCTACGTAACCTGTATGCTCTACTGAACCTGCGCATTATTACACTACATTAAATTTCCATTATCGTTTAGACCAAATACGATTTGCATGCTCGTAAATTCATAACCGAATATATAACGCAACCATTTTGTTCGAAAGGATAAAATAATTGGCCCTTGATTAATAATAACCGGATTGGGGAATAGTTTTATTTATTGAAACTGTCCAAGCGCTTTACACTAACTATTTTATTTTTGTAATTTAATTTTTCGTGAAATGTTAATCAAAATATATAAAATGAAATTAAAAAGCAAAACCTATTTAAGTAGACAAGACAAGAAACTAAGAATCGACATATTATGACAAATTAAAATTTAATGTAAAGCTAACACTAGTGTGGGATATAGATTATATCGACAAGAAAATTAAAAGATACAATATTTTAGTAATTAAACGTAGGTAAAATCATATCAAAAGATACAAGATTAATATCCAAAAAAAGCTTCGATTTAGAGAATAAAAATATATATCACATTTATCTAGCATAACTCTAAAACTATATGCAATCCGACACAATTAAAATATACTTATTAAACAGTATCTGAATATTCTGCTTATTGATAAATATGAAACGCTTAAACATTTTGTTTTTGGCATTTAAAACCAAATAGTTTTTTAACAAACTAATTTTATATTCATGTAACGTGGTTGACATCGCTGTATACGTTTTCTTGTGTATGAGATATCAGGTGCAAATAATATGAACTAAATTTCTCGAACATAGAGAGAAAGATAATGTATTTATAACAAAAATACATAAAACCATTATTTGTGGAAGCCCAACATTTGTACAAATTGAGACGCCTTTATTGCATACTTGTTGAGTTCTTACGTGTGAAGCTACGAGATCAAGAGCTTTATCTTTAAAAACGTGATGTTTTTGCTCATATATAAGTGATATACACGAACCTTTGCTTTAGATAAGTTATAAAATATTCCACTGATAATAAATTTGTGATCTTTCCATGTGTCGTATATAATTATGTACAGTAATACAGTCCGCATTAGTTGGCGAGTGCCCACTTATAAAATCGCCTTTCCCATTATACAAAAGAGCATTTACACTAAAATGGACGAATAATAATTTAGAATATTTTACATAAAGTTGGGAGGAAATATATCCATAAGGACTGGAAACGTTTTGTTATATCTTTTAAAAGCGTTACAAATTTCTAACACTATAATCAATCAGGCAATAGATCCGTTCAATCTATTCGTAGATGAAATAATAGGCATAACAGATGCTGTTCAAATTAAGAGCTTTACTACTAATCATATCTGCAGCTGTACTCCAGCTCTTCAAATTGATTGTATAATAGCTATCCGTCTCAGCTTCGCACGGGCAGATTAAGGTTCTACATTAAATGTTTATCATAAAAAATGTCACAACAAACAACTCTATCGGTTTAGCGGCCTACCACTAAGGCGTATTTTTTTGTGTGGTTATGTGGTATATTTTTTTACATAAAACACTCACTAACTCACACACAAGTTACTTTAAAAAAAATCATAACAATATGACACTCGACACAAAACATAAAATTGAATTACCTCAGACTAGAATCAAATATGTTATTTAAACTGTACAGTTCCAGGAGGCGCAACTATACAAATTGTATACTTAATCTCATTTTATAAGTCACTACAACTTGAATTTTATGGTCTGTACATATATATTAGTGACCCGACCCAGCTTCGCACGGGTGCAATTTGTTAATGAAGAAAATACAATTCAGGATGTACATTAGAAAACTGGAGTAATGTAGGTTTTAAACACTGAAAAAAAACCCATCAGGTAAAAACTACTGGTTGTATGAGACTATGATAAATCGATGCGGAATCGTGTTAAGATGGTTATAAGCTATTTAATTTTTGAATTCCGTTGATCCTTTTGTAAGATTGAATTAATGACCAACGATGCGGCCGGTTAACAGATAGTTTAAATATATATTAATCTAATGTATGTGAACTTTGTTGGTTTGAGAAAATAGTCTAGTAATAGTAATACAACTTAATACAAACACGCACAGTCAAGAACACACTGCTTTACATTGTACAATTATTCATATAATTTAGTTCAACTTAAGCGTATGCCAACAGCTGGTTAAATCTAAGCTTCGATTTAATATTTTTTTAAAACGTAATATTTAGTATACAATTAAAATTTAATTATGAAGTACATATATTTCACATTTACATATGTACTTTCAGACTTTATACCTAAATTCGATATAAAATTAAAATTACTTAAATCTCAATTGAAGTAATTTTAGTTATTAAGTATCAGCAGTTTCGTGAGCATATCTATGAGATAATGATTCGATTTGTGGTAATTTTACCTTAACTATCATATAACTATTAATTAAACCTGCGGCTTGACGCGCGCGAAATTTATAAAACTTTAATTATAGCACACAAACCATCACCACTATTTTACTCCTCGAGGGGTGAACTTAAAAAAGGTTGCCTATTTCTCTCCGAAACTCAAACAATCTTCGTACAAATTACATCTAAATTGGTACAGCGGTTTAAAGGTAACAGACTTAAGTTACTTTCGCATTTATAATATTAGGATGGAAATATTATGTAGGTAAGTTGAATATACACATTCAAGTAACAAATAACTGTCATGTACTAAACATATTTATATTTATTGTTATACATTTTATTGAAACCTGAAAAGAAAATTATAATGTATAGAAAATAAAAATTTATGAAATATTAAAACAAAATTTAAGTCAGAGTTCTTGGGTACACAAGTAATACGTTTAAAGTGATCGGATTTGGTGGACGCGGTCAAACGAATATGTATTAAAAACAGTTCAATGATTCAGCGAATTGCCTTTGTCTCGATTCATTACACTTTTTAATAAATGGCGTTGGGGCATTTTGTCCACGAGTTAGTGTGAATGTGCTTCTGTAGGGATCGCTAAAATGTTTTCAAAGGTTTCTAAGTAGTCGTGTGTAAAGCCGTATTAAGTTACGTCAGGTTTTACTTAGTTTTAATTTGTAAAGTTAAAGATGATAAACAGTATAAATATTTTATCAAATATATCTAAGGGTTAGAACCCTTATTAAAAACTATATTATATATTATAAAAATATGGAAGAGTAATTCTTATAAGTAAAGTGTAATTGTAAGTAGTACATATGTAGTAAATCTTTTTAGCAAAGATATTTGAGTTACACATATATATATATATTAACTATCTGAACCTGCGGCTTTACCCGCGCGAAATTTATAAAACACAAAATTCCAACTACCGTTTTACCTTAAGGGTGGAGTTTTGTAAAATTCGTTCTTGGCGGATGTCTCAACCCTATAAGAAATCTATCTGCCAAATATCAAGTTTGTAGGTGTTTTACTTTCTGAGATTTCATGATTAATCATTGAGTGGTATTTCGCTCTTATATATATAGGTATAGGTATATAAAAATATATATGTATATAGATTATTATAATTTTATTAAAAAAGATTATGTAACAATAGCTGTATTCGTAATGATTTTATACCTTATATGAGTACGTAATCATAGTACGTAGACAAGAAGGCATATGTGTGAAGGCGGCTTAGGTAGGCTTTGAACTCGTTTAAACCGAAGACCGTCATTTAGAAAGCTTAGTCCCTCTTCTATTTACATCCTTGCAGTATATATCCTTAAGCTTTTAATATCTTTCATAAAACATTCTATTGTAAATTTTGTAGTACTTTCGTTAGTAGTAGCATTTTAAAATGTTTGATTAATTACATTTACTATTAAATAAAATATCACATTAAAACTAGTCGAGATGATCGAGTGGATAGTCGAGGTAAAATACGTGAATTTTAATCGAGTTGTTGGTTCAAGTTCGGCCTTGCGCCTATGAATTTTCATGTGCTTGATTTTGTCCTTATAATTCATCGCGTGCTTGTGTAAGAAAGTAAGAAAATCTTTTATTAGAGCAGTGTGATGCAATAAGGACCTTCCCCTGAAAAGCAGAGGATGCCTAAGCCCAGCAGTGGGATGTCTCATGTAAATGTTTATAGGTTATTACTTTATCTTAAATTATTTATTATTATCTAGATAGACATTATAACTTATTAAACAAATGATATAATGTATATTGTAGTGTAAAGGAAAAATACACTCCTTAATACCTACTTAGTTTTATAATCCTTGAACTTTAAAAGGTGAAGATATCGTATTTTAATCTTAAAATAAATATTTCTAAGAAAGTTCGAAATGAATACGGGGACCGTCTGTTATCTCTAGTGGAGCGGGCTAGAAATATTGACATTACGCAACCTGAAAACCCTCAACGTAATGAAACAAGATGTTTCTATCTTCGCTTTATTGAAGCTTGGGAATTTCACTTTGAATATAACCAAAGTTTTATACGAACACATGTTAAATATATTATTACGTCCATACAGTCCCATATATCCTAAAAAGGTTGTAAGTTAGGCTTTTAAGAGTACATAATTGTGTTTTAATATATATATTTTATATTTTGATTTCGCTGTTAAAACGCTAACAAGCGTTTTTCGCTCATAAAGTATGGGGCACTCGCCGACAACGAGCGTGCCGGAAAACCTACTGAAAGATCATCGATATTCACTCCGTCTCTTCAGAGGACATTACTGGATCGCTACCGTGACGCCTTAATGGTTGGTCCACCTATGCAGACCTCTCAGGCAAAAGGGTATAGAAAACCACGCTATTCGGTTGGAAACGGGTCAGCGAAGGTACTCCTCACGCTCCTTCTGTGACATGATAATTTCGCAGAAAGAATCCATATCTAACCAGCACTTCTCGCTGCCGAGCATGGCGGTAAACACGGTCGGCAGATCTCTCTTGAATATCGCCACCAGGGAAAGCCCATGCGGCCTGAGGCTTCATTAGAGTGTGTCGTGCTGAGTCCGAGGTCGCGCAATATTCGTAATAATATTATATATTCACGTAAACTATAACATAGGAGCTAAAGAGTCCTTGAGGCTATTAAAATCGAAATATTAACTGTTGTTTCGCAATAAATATTTTGTAATGTAATGTAATGTTAGGTATGTGCGAAAAAATATTAATGAGTTTTCGAGAAAATGTGATACTCATAACATTAAGGGAATTCCTTTTACGCGCATGTGATTGCATAGAGTCAGTAACTCTTTTGTGGGGAAATGAGTACAGTTTTACAACAAGATCCCAGAAAACGTACAAAGTGCCTCTGCTACAAAAAGGTTATTATACAATTGGTGAGTTTATGGATGATAGCACACCTTCGGAATAAAGCAATCTCCTCCTGGCTATTACTTTTGTATTAAATTATTGTAAGCAATTACAAACTGACATAAAATTTTATTATATAAACCAGCTGTTTCTTTTGCCGGTTTTACTGAAGTCAGGATTTTTTTTTCTTTTAGTGATCTTTAATTTGTTAATCAATATGTAAGTGTAATGCTCCTATATTGAATATTTTTTTTATTGTTATTTATGCTTTCTGTAAGCTTTGCTAAATTATAAATAATTAAATGGATTAGCAGGTAATACATTAAGTGTCTCATTGTCATGAAATTTTACTTCTATAAAGGCATCGGTTATTCACAAAATACACAAAAAACTAGAATAATAGTGGACTGCTACGATGTGATACATCATTATAAGCATTTACAAGGGTACAATTCATGATAGTTGCGCCATCATTCAATAGTTTAAACACTAATTTATGTAAAAAAATATATTTGTAAAGTGAAATGGTTTAGGTAGATTATTATAAGCTATTGGAAGTATTCCACAATTCCAAGGTTATATTTAGTATTTATTTCATCAAAATCGCTCGAGTCCATCAAATGTTAAAATATCTGAAAGATTACTTATATGTATATTTGTTTATTGCATTTTTATTTCTTTCTTAGTTCGTTCGTTTTTAGGATGATTCGAAATGATTCCACGATATTTTTAAAATAAATCTATTGGTTAATATTGTTAGATTTTAGGTCTTTTCATCTTTCCCTGTTGAACACCAACTAGCTACTTAAAATAATATAAAAATTATCTCATTTTTAACTTGTCATTTGTCAACTTTAAAAAGTAGTGAAGTATCGTCATCAAGCACTACAATATCATAATACCTTTAATATATAAAGGAATATTAGTCATATATATATTATGTACCAAAAATAGTAAAAAGTAAAATCGATCATTGTGGAAAAGTCATTTTAGTACAGATTCATTAATCAGACGACTTTATTTAATAGGTAGTTGTTGATTGTTTAACATTTTCAAGGACATAAACGCCTATGGACGTCATAACTTAAGCTATCGAGATTAATGTAGGTACATACTAGCCCTCGGTGTTACCTTACGTGTGAACGTGTGAAGCTATTACATCAAGTGCGTTATCTTTAATACCGTAATGTTTTAGCTTATATTACATACAAACTTTTCTGGTTCAATACGCTTAAAAGCCTTATATCACAACATATTACAAAATAAATGCTGCCATGCCCTGCCCTGCGTCTGTATGTCTGTCAGAACGCGATAAAGTCGAAAACCATCGAACGTATTTTCATATGGTTTCCCCCAAAGAATGACGTGATTCATAAGGAATATTCAGGTATAATTCCTTAGGTTTTGGGAAATTTTGAATTGTAAAATATGAGAATGATTGATGAAGATGTCGGACAAAAAAATATGCCGACTAGCCGCTTTACAGGCGTGCTCCGCGTAAACCAATAGAGTTATAATACGTATTATGGAATTATTCTTCTTAAATTGATCTATTATTTATCCGGTAGCAACGCCTATATTCTAAGATTAAGATGAACGAGACTTAGCATTAGCATATTTAAATTAAGCGGTTTTTTTAAAACAAATATACGCATCCTTTTTGAATTTAATTAGACCATCACATGCTATTAATACTAAAATAGTCTTTTCACCAAACAATTCAGACCAGTAGTTTAATTTTTACAAGTGTATAATAAGGCAACATACTAATGGTTATAACTACTTGTTCAACTTATGAGACAATTGGAAACAAAATATGTTATTTTCACAGATGGCTTCTAACTAAACCTAAATGAATATTAAGAGATAAATAAATTCAAATTATTCAAGTTACGATACTCATTAACTGTACAAATTGCTGATTGAATCAGAAGTTCGCACTGACCTGAAGAAATGTTAAAGTAAAGGAAAGTCGTCTTGATGAAATCTCTTTCACGCTCGGTAACGCGGGGATGGAATCGTTTCTATTTACATCGAACCCGGCTGTTTCGATGCAGAAATGCGATTTTACACAATTTACTTGAATTCGTTTCTGTGTAATAATAAAAAAGATCTACTCCATTTTGATCATACGGAAAAAACGGAACCCTTATAAATTCGTCATGTCTGTCTGTCCGTCTGTATGTCACAGCCACTTTTTTCCGAAACTATAAGAACTATACTGTTGAAACTTCGTAAGTAGATGTATTCTGTGAACCGCATTAATATTTTCACACAAAAATAGAAAACAAAAACAATAAATTTTAGGGTTCCCCATACTTACAACTGAAACTCAATTTTTTTATTCATCGGGCCCATACATGTCGTGTATCTATGGATAGGTCTTCAAAAATGATAATGAGGTTTCTAGTATAATTTGTTTCTAAACTGAATAGTTTGCGATAGAGACACTTCAAAAGTGGTAAAATGTGTCCCCCCCCCTGTGACGTCTAAAGTAAGAGAATGAATCGAAAACCGCAATTAACAATTTATTTTAATTTCATAAATATAAACCTTGTTACTTGTTGCTACGGAACCCTTCATGGGCGAGTCCGACTCGCCCTTGAAGGGTTCCGCTTTTCCGCTTTTTTAATAGAACAATTGAATCTAAGAAATTGTTAATCATAATATTGTTATTTGTATTAGATCATTTATAAATAAATAATTTATTACTCTTTGACCCGCCGAGCGAGCGAGTATATTAATTTTTAAAATTTCGTGACATGCTAGGCTGAAATCATAACGTTTGATTAGATAAAGGTTTATTTTATATATATTTGCGAACAAATATATATCCGTACCCATTTTTTTATTATAACTGATTTGAAGTGAAAATAAGCCTATATTTTATACAGAACTGATAAACACTACCCATTAGCTAAGTTGCTAAATAAAAACATCAAAGCTGATATTTGGAAAGTTAATTGATGGAGTATTAAATAAAAATGTTTTCAAACTTCATTTTAAAAGGTTTGACCTGAATTCTGAGCTGAATATTATTAGCATAAAAAGACAATAGCAGAGTTCCGGCTAGTTGGCTTTTTAAAATTTGAGAATGATTTCGAATTTTAACATCGTCTGAAATGTAACAAAAAAAGTATTACTGAATGCTTAATTATGATTCTTTGAAACGTCTATTAGGTTATCTTATACTATAAAGTTGTTATTTCCAGCGGCTTGGAACGTGACTATCAATGAAATAATTATAAACTGCAAATATAGCTTCAACACTGACACGTCATGTTTAAGAAATATATAGAAATAAAAATTTGCCAAATAGCGTGAAATTAAATTTAACCAATGTTGTGTATTTAACTAGGTTGGTATTAATAATAATAGAGTATATAAATATTATAACTGTCTGTTTTTGTAACTTAATGCATCTCCGATATACGAGTACTATTGTATTGAATTGTATTGTATTTTTTTTATTTTAATCTCATTTTATGAGAATTGTAAAATTCTTACGAAAAATACATATCCACCTTAAGGTCTCCCAGTAGTGAAATCAATTAGGAATACAGTTACTTTCATTAAAAAAAAATGACACTCAATATATATATGAATATATATTAACTAAATTTATAATCAATTAAAATATTTTTAAGAATATTCACGGTAAAATGTTTTACAATTTGTTCGTTTCATGTTTTACAATTTTGTCATGCATTGATATGTCAATATACAATAATTGATGTCTGATAAATCCACGAGGGTCCTCGTAGGGTCAGGGATGCACTTTACGTAATGTTCTTAATAGCCAATCGCTCTTTCATCTCCGGTCCGACACTGGAAGGATACACATGTTATTCGATTTCACAAGGATTGCTATCAAAATTATTTACTCCAGTTTATGAGGTCACCAGCATTTCAAATTTTTTGACTTTTTACGATATGTTGTAACAAATTATATGATTTCTTAAATTATATAAAAATGAAGTAAAGTTTTTAAAAATCATTGCTTTGTTCGCTCAAAGACAATAAAGTTTTAATGAGAATTGTAACAATAAAGTCTAGAATAATTTCCTTTCTATAATATACAATTAGTCAGAGATCTATGGAATAATCTTATATACTATTTTTGTCTAGAATAGTTTACAAAATAATTTTTCTTCACTGAGAGAAATATATGTCGTTATTATAATGTGAAGTCAATCGCTTATACTATACAATGTTTTCCATTAGAAATTACATTTATTTTTAGTAAAAACGAGTCTTGATATTGTTGGTGTGAAGCTGTCGATAAAATAAAGTATTTATTGTATGATGTGCTTAGCGCAAAGTTTTAGTTACGAAAACCGTTTGCCAGTTTGATTTTTTTTTTAATTTTAGATATAGTTAAATTTCCTATACTTAGGTATATATAAAAAGTACAGCATAAAACTCCTTTATATTTTATTCTGTAAGTGACACTATTCCCTTTTTACATGAAGATATTTTGGTGCGTGAGTATGGTGTGAATGCATTGAGTCCCTGTTTACTCCGTCCCTAGTTTTACAATGTAAAGGCATACATGTGCTGGACTTTAGCACCATGGCTTTTATTAACTACTTATTACTCCATAGGAGTGTTCTTACGAGAACTGGTCACAACAAAAAAAGACCACGTTAAAAATTACAGTAGAACCCCATTATCCGAATTCTCAATTATCCGAAAGCTGACTTCGTTTTTCCGAAAGCTTAATTATCCGAACTTTGGCGCGTTGCAACCGTTCGACAATTAAGTATTGACGATTTTATAAAAAATAATTTATAAAATAGCATTTTACGTTTTTTTGATGATTAATATTACAACGATTTAATTTTATATTTTAATATGTATTTACAATTTTAATAGAATGTAGTAGGTACTGTTATTATGTGAAACGTTGTTGTTTTCGTTTGATCTTGTCCCAAGGTGCCCGCCCACATTTCAGAAACTTTTGATTATCCGAACTAGTCTCGGTCCCGATTAGTTTATTATTCGGTTCTACTGTAATCGCAAATAAAATAAGTCACAGACAGTATTTTATTTGATGTCCGTGCTTAAGACAACAATAACCACATAGGAGATTTAAGTTTAAGGTTACATTTTTTTGATGATTTTATTTCAAATTTTATTTTATTACAGGAAGAAGGATGGAAGCTGAATCGTAATAACTATTACCAAGAGGGGTGGCTAGCGACTGGCAATGTGCGCGGAGTGGTTGGCGTCACATTCACGTCATCGCACGCACGCCGTCCGCATGAACTGCCACTGCGCACTAATTACAACTTGCGCGGACATCGCTCTGATGTAAGTACGATCCAATATTTCTTTTAACATTAAATTCGTATAACAAATTAAACAAGCAATTATACAATGATAAATGATATTTTTTTAAGTACATAACATATAAAAATAAAACGAGGAATAAAATATTATTTGTTTTATTTAAAAAAGTACTTATTTAGCGTAGCGGTTGCTTCAACTGCTATTTGCCTCAGTGGCAGATATTTGTATAGAACGTACAATTAGTGTTTGTTGTTGTTTGTCCGCTCCGTTACTGAGATGTATTGTTCCATAATGGCTATTGTTACACACTTTATGAAATTATATAACAAAAGACACGAAGGTAAGTATGGTATTTTTGTAAAAAATATTGCTATTTCAATTTTAATTAGAGCCAAGATCATTTTATTATAATATACGTACGTTACGTAAATATAAACTCTAATATTTAACAAACGAACGGCTAAATATAAATACTAAATTAGTCACTAAAAATTATGTAATTTTCTACGCCGTAGATAATTTCGTAGCTAACTCTACGAAAAACGTAGATCTCTGCTCATGGAGGTCCTCCTATAAGATTCATTGATGTTTTCTCGTTATATTATATATAGTAAATACGAAATTATCTAATCGACAGTTAAATTATAAAATTGCCGTACACAATTGTATTAAAGTCTTGACGCAAGGTCGATATAATTGTAATAGAATTTATGAGTATTTGTACGTTTAAATTACATAATTGTATCGCAGTACGTGACTTAGGTTTACTAAGCAGATAAAGCTCGAGCTATAAATAAAGCCTGAAGGACAAAACTTAGTACACATAAAGTAGACTGTAACAATATTGCACTAGAAAGTTTCTGTCAGACATTTTACTGTAGAATATTTACATTTACTTTTAGAATATATATTCTGGAATGTTATGGAGAAAAATAATAAGGATTAATTATTTTATGACAAAATGCAACTCGTAGCATTAGTACAAGGAACAAACACAAACTTGTTACTCCTGTTACTCGACTGCATAGAGTCAGTAACTCTTTTTTGTGGGACAATGTATACGGTTCTACAACAGGATCCCAGAAAGTGTTCAAAATACCTCTGTTACCAAATTTAAAAAAATATATAAGGAACGCTTGGGATCGAAAGGTTATTTTACAATTAGTGAGTTTATGATTGATAGCACACCTTGGGAATGAAACGATGGCCTCCTGGCTATTTCTTTTCATTTCGAATGTACGTAAATAATAAATTGACAATCAATAAGTATTGTATTGAATAAAAAATACTTTTTATGTATATTTCAGAAAATATAAATATATTTGCTGACAATTTTTGTAACTTGTATTTTGTGTTATCAGAACGTCGGTAAGATTGTATTAATATAACATAATATATTGTATTTCTTAGTATTTACTAAGAAATACAATATATTATACTGGTAAATTTCCATAGAAAAGCAAAAAGTTGCAAAACGTACAATAATAGTATACATTGAAACGGTATTAATTTTAAATGCCTACGTGGCACCCAAAATGTTCCCGACAGTTTCTGACAGCTTGAGTCAGAATTAAAACATTTCATGAATAAACGAGTATTTTTATCTCATGCGAAGTAGTAAAGACTGTGTTTGTTGAATGTACGTTATTCACTACATATTTTGTTCTCAATTAATAATGAAATATTATACTCATCTTAATGTCTTATATATTGTAGGTTTACTTAAAGTACTACAAAGATAAAGGCGTAGTTGACAGTAGATACTTATAAGAGGTAATTACTTCTAGGTCTGTTCATTCTCCTTTGAATATCTTTCAGTGCGCTAATTGTTAGATATTCAACTATTACAAGAGCTGCAATCTTGTCAAACTCAAACAAAACATTCAGCTAGAAATTTTTCATTGTAATTGAAAATTCTCTGTAAAGCCAACTTTGGAAATTCATTGAAAGCGTATAACTTTTTTATTCCTACAGCAAGAAAATATAATAAATCCTTCTAGTAAGTTATTGCGAAGGAAAACCAAGTCATTAATTTGCAACTTAGCTATTTAGTATACAGAAATCTATATTATGTATCTTATTCATGTAATCCTCAGTAGAACTCTGCCAACCTTCCAAATCGTGATTTGCGAAGTTGGCCGTGATCCCACCCCATGCCTCGGAAAACGCGCAAATCCGTTTAGTCTGAAACACTCTTCGTTTGTGTCGAATGCCGTCCCATCGGACGATGATAGTAACAGAATACAGAGCACTATCTATCTCAAAAATATCTATTTAATTAAAGATAGATAAATACTTTAGCTTCACTTACTTTCGATAATTTTTTTTGAACATTGCCGACCTTGCTTTTTTTTAAAGACTAAGAAACATATTAATATCTGTGGCTGTTTTTTTATAGTCCTTTTTTAAATTACTGATTCATATGTTTATTATATTACGCCAAAGATTTTTTATGTCGTTGTTTTATCGTTAGATGTTTTACCATAAAACTATACGTCAATACACCAATAAATGAATAAAGTTCAAGTTAATGTCTTTCTGCAATATAGAAGCAACATTTCCTTATCTACAGTTTATTTATGTTTACAACAAAATCGCCGAATCTAACTCTGGCTGAGTTACTTTCGGTTTTTACTATTTTTTAATAATAATAATGAATTGAAAAAAAATTGACTTGACGTTGGGGAATCATCCCCGAGCCGTGTTACTATTTAAATATACATACACATTAATTTTTAATATGAGATATCAACAACAGATATTCAGTTTTAATATAAGAAAATACAGTTAGACAGAGAATTTAAGTAATTAAAACGAGCAGCAATACTCATGCAGCAATCGCCATGAAACACATTGCATTTCCAGGATGCAGTGATAAATGATAGAAAAAAATCTTTTTTTTATTTATGAAAGCAAAGATAGTTTATATAGTCTACGAATTCGACACTTGTATAACAGTACGAACATGAGATGATGTATTGGGATGGGATGTAAATTGTTGCGATTTACTATTTGTTTTATAAATGTTTGTATTTTCGAAAAATTCTGTTTTTGTACCTACACTACTTTGAATTTATATTTTATATATTATTTTCTTATATAGTATTTTTTTGTGCCATTTACTAAGATGAGAAAATAAATAGTATTCGTATTCCTACCGTCAGAATGAGATTTGGATCATACGATTTTGTTATTACAAGCGCAAAGGGTAATATTTGTGAAAACATAATATGTTATTGTTGCTTTGAAAATAAATTTTGGAATATTATGTTATTGTGAGTCTCCAGTGAAGTATCCGTCTTTAAATATACTGCTGGGCTAAGACCTCCCCTCCCTTTGAAGAGAAGGGTTGGAGCGTACTACACCACATGGGTCCAACGCGGGTTAGCGGATCCATATCTGGTACAATTTCAGCGAAAGCAGTCTCACGTTGGTTTCCATATATTGGATATATGTAGGTCGTGTAAAGAGAATAATTGCTAATATGGCACAATGGCTAGTTATGTGAATTCAGCACCAATGAATTTTCATTGTTTATATTTACAATTTATCTCATGTTCAGATGTGAGGAAAAACATCGTGAGGAATGCTACTTGCGTCGGATGAAATTCTATCAAATGGGTATCCACAGACCAGCGTGGTGAATAACCTCTGGTCTTTATTTAAAAGGTCTTTATTAGTTCTCAAGTTACATCAAGTTTTAGTTTGAATATCAATTATCGAGGTGAATATTCAATAAAGACGATATACGATATAAAATATGACCTTAAAATAAATTTATTGGGACAAACTTATTATGCTTAATTTTTATATATTTATTCTTATACAATAAAGGTGATCCTGGTAAAATGGAACGAGCCGTATCAGAAATTGGCATCGTGTGACAGTTCAGGCGTTATCTTCGTGTGGATAAAGTACGAAGGCCGGTGGAGTATCGAGCTGATCAACGACCGCAGTACACCTGTCACCCACTTCTCTTGGTCACATGATGGAAGGATGGCTTTGATATGCTATCAGGTAACCTAAACGATTTTCTATTATTGTTATAAAATTATCTTTCAGTTATGTATTTATTTATATAAATTAAGACCAACCAAGAGGAAAAGGTATGAATTAATTTGTTAAACCGAAAATACTATTGTAACGTAAAGAAAAATACGAACATTTCTGCGTAAGCTAAAATGCGTAAAACTTGCTGACTCGTTGTACACTGCCGTGATCTACTTTCCTTCATCGTATTAGGTGATATTATTTGCGGTGGGTCACAAGCTTTGAAATCGAAGGTATACTTAAAAAACCGACTACAGGGTAGAGAAAGCGAAACACATAGAAAATTTTATAATAATATAATAAAACCCCCCGAATTGTAACAGATCAGTCAATAACCATCATTAAAAATGACATCAGAGAGTTTACCTACTGTTTGAATAGATAAACATGTTAATAGATTATATAATAGTAAGGTATTAGATAATTTACCCAGCAAGCAGCATACAGAATGAATACGTTCAGCTAAGCTAATCTAAAAAAAATATATACTGTTCATTGGGTAGAGCTGTGCTGTATAGAACTAGACTTGTGGATATGCCTAAGTTTCTTAGTAGTTTCAGCTATTAATATTAAGGCAGGGCCTTTTGCAAAAGTAGAGGTAACTGCTAAATTAATTCGAGCCATTGTTAAGTTCCCTATTCATGCAGAGGCACGAGGGTGATTTCAATATAATTTTACTTTACGTGAATATAGTTTATAAAGTTTTAACAAATTTAATTTTATATAAAGTAGATTTCAATTGCAGTATTGAATATTAAAATTATATTATTTGTAGGAAATATCTAACTCGTGAATAATAATTCATTCAATTATGTTCCACTTTTATATATTATAAATAAATGTAAATAGCAATAAAATCAATAAAATATTCATAAATATTTTATTTATTAATAAAATTGGATCAAAGTATTTAGAGGACACAAATATTACAAGTTAAGTTAGATAAGTTACAAGCACAATAATTTCGAAGAAAAAAAATCAAGTATTTTCATAAAACTACTTTAATGAACTAAAAGTCCCAATAACGTAATATAATAATAAAAATGTAACTTTAATAAAATCTTATATTAAATTACTATTTATCGGTTGAAATTGAGGTTGAGCTAGAACAATTGCAGACGTAAGGAACATCACCTATTAAATCGCAAGCTCCCAAAAATGTAACTTGAATATTCCTTTTATATAATTGTTTTAATGGGCTGATTTATAGTATTATCATGTTTGAGCGTAGAATTTATATTTGTGAGACATGATTATTTAACTTTTTTTTTATTAATTAAAGCTATACAATTTATATACCCTTGCGTTATAAGTAACGCCACATATTGTGAATCGATATTTTCTTGTAAGTTATTCTTAACTTACGCCACCCTCACGACCTACTTTGATCAAAGAACTAATTGATTGCACAAGAAAATATTTTTATATTAATGATCTCTAAAGAGATGAGACAAAGGCTTAAATATAAATACTCATAACGACCTCGTTACTATCTAGTTGACGTGCTGTACATCTTGATATAAGTTTTATTACCTTGAACCTTTTACGTTTAGTTTACCTTTTTATTACTCCTAGTAGATTTAATACAGGTATTTTTATATACCACTAAAACTAACTTATAGAGGAAATAATTTACAGCGTATTAATATATTATATATATGTTCGCTTTACTAGCTTTGATAACCTAACTAAGGGTTCCTGGATTTTACAAATTTAACAAAGATGAGATTTAAATATTAATAAATATGAGCAGAGCGTTATATTTTTAAATAATATTAATATAGTCTAAATTCTTAACATTTATTAAGACTTAAACAGTCATGTTCATCTATCACCGTTATAGTTTAGGCTCAGCAATTATATGTGAGAATGTGAGCTTTAGAGTGTAAATTCATTTTATTATTATTTAGTATTTAGAAGAAATTAGCGAATACGGTTTTATTTTTTAAATTCTACCTTTTGGGAAGGACAATAAGAATCAAAAGAGTATCTACTCTATCATACTTATAATAAAAATATGGACTACAAAAAAAAATAATCTAAAAAATGGATTAATATCGAATCCGTCTCAATTGTATGAGAACTCCATTACATTTGTTATTGTGAAAGAAAAAATATTTATATAATTTCGATGATTATTATTTTATTTTAAAACGAAATCGCTTGTAAATCCAGGAATAACTATACTCACTGTGCCAAAGATAAAAATTAGTAACTATGAAGTATGTCGAATATGTGACGCTAATGTGATATGCCCCTGAGTGAAATATGTCATTTCAATTTGCTTAAAAGGTTTCTCTAAACTCGGATTTGACACATAGAAAACATAAACACATCGTGCATAAATTACGATAAGGTTGCATCTTGTTAGCATTTATTTTACATTTATGTGCGTAGCGATCTCAATTCTAAAAAAGCCCACACACATTATAATAGTTGTCTGTTTGTTTGTATATTACTGCTTTTGTTGAATCTTTTGTATTCGTTTCCTATAAGAACTAATGGCTATGTAACATTAGGCTTACTTTATTTATTGCATACCTTATATTTATACAACGCATTTGAAACAATAATTCGCAACATTGTTACAATTCGAGAAACAAATTCGAAGAATAAGTACTTATTATATTAATAATAAGCAATAAACGAAAAGATACGGTTAATATTTTTTTACAAATCGCTTAAACATAAAAATAATCATTAAAAGTTACAAAGTTACAGTCACAGTATAATTAATTCGCGTAATAGAGGATTTTTTAAAACATTAAACAATCTTTACAAAATTTTATTCATAATGTATCAATTACTTTTGCGTACTCGACTGATTTTGAATAGATAAGAGCTTTCATGTTTACGTTTAGCATAGTGGGTAGCGTTATATCAGTGAAGCGATTTAATTTATATACTATATTTATATTATAAAAGGGTAAAATTAGTTTATTTATATGTAGGGGCTTATCTCCGGAACCAAATCTATAAAAAGATTTCATTGGTAGAAAGCTAAATTAATTTTGAGTGCTTTAGCCATTGCTAAGTTACCTTTTATTGATAGTAATTTAATCAATAACATTTATATCGTGCTTATTAGCCAAACTATCACAATTTTGTCTAACAAGTCGAAATTAAATACCTTTTGAAGGAGAATATCACCCGATTCCAAATTAGGTGCAACCAAATAATCGGTCGCTGCCATTTCGATCACATAACTGGCTGCAACAATAATATTTTGTAAAAGGTTGTAATAATAAATTGCACCCGTGCGAGGCCGCTAGTCTTAAATATAATGAATATCTGAAGAAATCAAGTATGAATGGATATTTATGTATTAATAACCTCAAAAGGAAAAATAATTAATGAAAAAGATCCAAATATAAGAAGTAATTTTAACTTCGATTTAAAAGTTAATTGATATTTTCGTCATCTTTATACATGCGTTTTTAAAAAAATAGCTTATTAAAATATATAGAGTCAGTAATTATTGCCGATTTTTTTTAATGCAGATAAACAAAAAGCAATCAGTTTGTTTGCATTCATAGTAAATGAACGAGCGAATAATTGTATGATCTTGAATAAATTTTAATTATAGCTCATACCTTACATATTTGTAACTACCTCTTTGGTGTAGTTGCTAGCTCTTACTGGCAGCAAATATCAAAGTTCGGTGCAAATCCCCCCAATATAATGTTATTAGATTATTCCGTTAAGAAATTTGTCGCAGCCCGCAGTTTGGAAGTTAGCATTTTTAACTAATTTACGTGACTCGGAAAGCACGAAAATCCGTTGGGACTGCGCCTAAGCTCTCTCCGGTTCAGTCGTCTTTCTGTCCCATCGGATTATGAGAGTGATGAAATAGAGTGCTTGGGTACACACTCGAGTACTAAAATATATCTTAATATTTTAGTTATATGGCGCGTAATGAGTGGACCCCACTTTATTATTTTTTACAGGACGGATTCGTGCTCGTTGGATCTGTAGCTGGTCAAAGATACTGGTCATCGATGCTCTCGCTTGACGCTCGTATCACATGCGGCTGTTGGACCCCGGACGATAGCCAGGTCTACCTCGGAACTGCATCCGCTCAGCTTGTTGTAATGGATGTCCACGGTGCTATGGTGTCGCAGGTCAGAATTTTTAATATATTCATCCTAGATTTTTAGTAGTTATTTATTAGGTTTCTTAGATCTTCGGTGTTTAGGTAATTTTCCACGTCAAAATATAGAGTAACGTTTTTCTCATATTGAGTATATTAGTAATAAAACAGAAGAAATGCTACAATTCATTTGAAAGTTAATTAGTCTGGAGCTTTAATATAAGGTTAAACGGTAATTAAACGTAATGAAAGCAAAGGCTCCGTGTAGGCGAGCCTTTTGAATTTCATTAAATCTCAGGTATATAAAAACTATATAAAAAGGTACTTAACATTTCTTTTCAATACTCCGTTAATTATCTATAAAATGTTTCGAATTTTGTAACTATTATAGATAACGATGCAATTTGTAATAAAACCTCTTTCAATGTATAACTTTTATATCACTCTCCTGTATTATTATCATTTATATCTTATATAGTTTTTTTTATTCTTTATATACTAATTATTATAACAGAGTTTTCCAGTATGTCTGGCGTACTGTCAATATACCAACATAATACCAATCAAAGACAATGAGATTAAGATATAGACAATTTTAGTACTTTTTACTAATTTGATATTCTCTAGGATGTTATTTTCGAGTTATAAATCAAATATTCAAAATTACAAAGATTAGATTTTATAATTCGACTAATAACCACAACGAAAGAAGTAAAAACAAAACATTTTTGTAACGACCCTTCTAATGTTTCTAAAATCACACGAACGTGTTTAAGAGGTTTCAGATCTTTGAGAGGGTTAGACGTGACAGACTATAAGTGGTTCGCGGTTGCTAGTATAGTGTTGTCACACACAAAAAGTGATCTCAAAAGATAAAATTACAAGTGAGCTTTGTTTTGTACCTATCTTAAAAATGGTTTGTCATCATTTAAATGAAACATCAAAATATACTTTATTCAAGTAGGCTCTTTAAATTTGCCTTTGATGAAGTTAATTAAACCTAAAGCTTTACCATGAAAAATAAAAGCGTCCAAAATTCAGAAATTACTTACCTTTTCCTATTTAAATAAATTACAAAAAATTGTCATTTAGGTATATGTAATTTAATTAATACACATGAAACCTAATGATTATTATATGTTCTATATTAATACGCCTCATTCATTATTACTTGTTTAACATGACATAAATAGTTATCGTCGTTCCTCGTTGTTCAATTAACTTGGCTTTTGAATGATTACACAATTTTTAACCAACTAGCATTGGAGCAGCTTGGTGCAATAAACCTTTTCCTAAAAAGGAAGAGGAGACCTCATACTAACAGTGGGATATTAAACATTTAATTTAAAATTGGTCTTTTTACATTTCTATTTGGTTCTTTTTCATCTGCTTCCCAAATAATACACTACAGTTAAATAAATTGTAAGCTTTTTAATGGTGACATTGAACATTTGTAATATTTTAGGACAGTAAATTTATGCCCATATTTTTTAATTTACTTTAAATAATAAAATCCATGCATATTACTTCAAAACCCAAAATTTATTAGGCATTCTTTTGATAGCTTTTATTATAATATAATAAATAACTTAGTTTTTTTGAATAATACATATTCAATCCATATAATTTACAATAAATTAACACATTAGTGATTCAAATTATTCGTTTAAGTCAGTTTGTTAATTTCGCTTTTTTGCGATCTCTTCATCATTTTGTGTATTTAACGAATAACTTTAAATGCAAAAAGAAGATTTCTTTGCCTACCTTTATATAATATTTATTTAAATAATGTTAGTATTAACAACATACATTAGACCTAGGACCTCGTTAGAAATAAATTTCTTAGCCGTATTGGTTTTGAATCGCCGCCAACTCCCATTTACATGCATGGCGATTGGCGAGCTACTCTGCCAAATTCTGGTTAACAACCTCAACTAGTCTGCTAGGAGAGTAGCTTCCAAAGTAAACATAGTATAATGTATATTTAAAACTGAATTTTGATTATATTCATCACTCATCTCTATTAGTTATATGCGACGATCTGCACATATGAGTAAGTTAAAGAGAGTTAAATAATTCAAAAATCTTAATGAAGAGTTTTATTCTTTATTAAAAAGCTTCGTTTCTGTCGTGTATGTCTGCATAAGTACCACCCATATCATATTATACTCTTACAACAAGCAACACTACTAGTATTGTTGTGTTTAAGTTTATAGGGCGAGTGAGTGTAACTATAATGGGCAAGAGGGATATGACATCTGAGTCGCCAAAGTTGGTGGCACAGGTAACATTTTACGGTGCCACTGTGTATGGGCAGTGGCGATCACTTACCATCAAACTATGCATTAAAAAACACAAGTGTTCGAAGCATGAGTGCGCCCATGTCATTAGGAGAACAAAGACAATAACTGTAAATTTATATATATATCATACGGTAACTAACTGAGTTAGATTTTTATAGACAATAGAAAATTTTCCTAAACACTTAAGATGATTTATTACCAGGTGGCTCATTGCCACATCAGCTTTCATAAATTCAAAATATAAACGAACACCTATTATATTATGTATTAAACGCTTAATTATATTTTGAAGGTGCAATTGGTTGCTGAAGGCGGTATAATATCTATGGCGTGGTCGTGCGAAAAGTTCAAAATGGAAGAGGGTGAAGAAATCGGCGAGAACAACGGGGGTCACGTACTAGCCGTTGCTCTGGGCAACGGGGAAATTGTACTTTTGCGTGGGCATGATGATGTTAGCCCGTTTCGTATTCACACTGGCCTAAGAGGCAACACGCTGGCAATGGAGTGGGCCAATTCTCGGGAATTACTCGCTGTGGCTGGAACTCTTATTGCTGGTACGTAGACCCAAATAAATCTTTGAATTATTCAATTTAATTTTTATAAGCATAATAATCATAATTTGTTTTTCACTTGGTGGTAAGGCTCTATGCCCGTCATGTTAAATACGCACTTACCAGACATTCTACTGCCAAACAGCAATACTCTGTATTGTTTTATTCCGGTGTTTCACACCCTGAGTGAGCCAATTATAAAGGACACAAAATCTTAACCTCCGATGTTTGTGGCGTATCGGCAATCTAAGGAATGTTTGATATTTCTTACAGCGCCAATATCTACGGGTGGCGAATACCACTTGCAATCGGGTGGCCCAATTATCCGTTCGCCTACTTAATTATAATAATAAGGTTCAGTTTATACCCCTTTATAAACATTTTCATAATTATCTTATTTCAAATTTAAAATTTCAATAATAAAATATAGATATTAACTTAGTAAAATATATATTAGAATTTTTTATTAATTTTTTTTACATTAAGGGTATTTGTTATTCTAAAATAAAAATAAAAAGTAATTAAGCGGCTTCAGTTTTTCGACAAAAGAACAAATACTGTTGATATTTTTAAAGTCGATAGTCGTTTTTACCATTTCTTAACGTGTTATTGGAATAATGCTCTGTTTTTATTACTACGGAATAAACCAATAAATATTAACCCTAGAGTAGTTTTATACATAAAATAGTTTAGCGTCATCGGGTGGAAGCGTTAAAAGATTTTTATTTGAGAAGATTGCGGCTCGAACGTTGAATAGCTCCCATTTATCTATTATACGGCTGTAACTTGGCAATTTGAATAAGTAGACGGCATTTTATGACAAATATTTACTTATCTTGATGCGTCTATTCTTGAATACAATATATCATTCGGATATTCAAATTTATTATTTATTAAAGACTTAATATCTTCTCTATCGTGTGATAATGATTATGGAATAAAAGTCGCGTTCATACGTACGATATAATGTTCCAAAAAGTAATTCGCTTCCTCATATGAGTAACTTTTGCTAGTGGAATTTCGTTATTTAACGATGTTTTAATGCCTCTACATAAAACTTTCATTAGATATTAAGATGATCACCGTAGCGTGATACTTTAGGTATTCATACTTATATAAGTTAAATGCTACAAGAAAATGTATAGTTTTTTATCATTTCCTGTCATAACTATTGGTACAAAAGAATTAATATATTAATATTTTTTTATTCTACATAAAATATTATATAATTATAATGTACGATATAAAGATTTCGTAAATAATTGATTAGTTATTTTAGGTTTACCTATGTTTACGTTGAACTGTTTTTATAAATTATCAACAATTCAAACAATAATCATCATGTATCTTTCAAAATGAATTATTTATTATTAATAATAAATCCTTAACTGCTGGTGTCTATTAATTATAACAATTATATATTAAAATACTTTTAAAGGTGTACTATGTGCCGGTATTATACTTTTAGAGCCAAACGAGCCCGAGGACGAACCGCCTTTTAAGAACGTCGTAAAATTCTACTCCGACACGGGGGCACTAATTTACACTGTTCCCATTCCATACACACAAGTAAGTATAGTTTCAATTTTTAGCTGTAAACGCAAACAAGAATTTAACCAATTTAGTCTAGAAAGAGATAAAATAAGACATTTTATTTATATTTGACCATATATAGCAGTAAGTCAGCTTAATATAGTAAATCGTCACCATTTTTGTTGTGCTCATATTAAAAAGCTGGTCTAAAGTAATGTAAAAGTGTGTCGTATATAAGTCTTCATAAATATCTATCTTTATATGCCCAAATATCTACTCGACAGAAGAAGAGTAACATAGCAATTGAATACTAAGCATAAGCTACGCATTTCGTATTAAACAGGCTAGAGTAACAGCACTGACATGGGGCCACGCAGCGCGTCGGCTGTTCGTGGGCGCGGGCGGCGCGGTATGCACGGCGCGCGTGTGGCGCGTCGTGGCGCCTTTGCAGCTACTGGCACGCGTGAGGGCTGCATCCGCTTTGAGACACCCGCGATTGGCTGCAAAGTTACCTTTGCCGCCTCGCCTCCAGCCAGCGCTGGCCAGTCTCTTTGCGCATACTATACGAGTAAAATCTTCGTTTAATATCGCTGTGCTCTGAATGTAACTAATTAGTCAATTTAAAAATATATTGCACTTTTTTTCTATACTAAACCCATGAGCTGACAAACGCAATATCTGTTTTTCATTAATACAATGCAAACCAATTAAAATAATCATAAATAATTGTAGTCGTATTTTTTGTAGTGTAACGTTCCCGAAGCAAATGAGCTTCGTCGCTTCGTGTCACGACCACCAGCGGCAGGGGGACGATTGCATTGTACAATGTTACGTCATGACGACGAGGAGGCGGGCGCCTACACGCTGTACTTGGAGCATCTCGGTGGACTCGTCCCGTTGCTCAAAGGACGAAGAACGAGTAAAATCAGACCTGAGTTCGTCATATTTGACCCGCAAGGAGAAGGTTAATGGTTTAACTATGATTATGCAACGAATATTCTTTAAATATAAATATTTAAAGGCTAAATATTTTCATTTTAATTAAATGATTTCTGAGCGAAGTATTAAAATGATCGACACATTAATACGACAGAAGGAGTAACTGGCTGTCTGCGTGAGTCGAGTAGCAGCAGCAGCGGTGCCGGCAGCGCGTCTAGCAGTAGTGGTAGTGGTGGAAGCATCGGAGGTGGCATCTCGTCTCCCCGCCCGCCACGCACGCCCCGTGCTCCCCGTCGGGCTCCTCGTCAGCCATTGCCGCAAGAGGATTCTTGTTCCTCAGATACTGAGAGGGAGGATGGTATGTCCTGTCCAATGGCGTAAAATAACTGACCTTTATCAATAATATTTTAATATTAATTATATTTCTTGCTATATTTACATGAGCTTTGGCAAAACATTAAATTTATAACTTAGATAATATATGAATAATATTCAATCGAAAAATTTAGGGTGTTCAGGATCTCCAAGATTACAAAGACGAAGGCGGGCTCGCGAACGACGAAAAACTCGCAACGCAACTGATAAAGATGAAACTCCTGATGAATTAGCATATATAGACTCCTTACCCGAGGTATTTGACTTTTTTTAATTATCTAAACTGATTGAGCTTTATAAAAAGAAAATTATGATTTTATTTAAAAAAAATTGCAGGATGTACGACTAGTGGAGGTGACTTCTAATATTTGGGGAACAAAATTCAAAATGCATGGCTTAGCCAAGAATGTTCCAGCGAATCTCGGTCAAGTGACATATAAAACCTCTTTACTGCATCTTCAACCACGACAAATGACTTTAATGATAACAGAACTGAGGGACGATTATCCAATTGGCCCAGATCCTAATTTTAATCCAAATATATTTTCGGAGGATGAAGAGGATGTATTTCAACCTAGCGAAGTAAATTCTCCATCTCATATGAATAATAATATCAGAAAAAAATTCAATCCAGTTATTGTAACCGATAGAATGACCAATACAAATAACATAATTAATCAATCTGAAATTTATTCGCCCAATAACAATACTTCAAACCCGGCTTTAGCTCGGGCTGAGTCTTATGACGAATTTCCGTATATAGACACAAATGATACTATGAATAACATACCTGAAAATGTTTACAACGCGAACTCTGTGCGACATTCAGCGCAGAATTCCGAAAAACGTGTAAGCAATGCGTCTGCTGTGACCAACCGGCACGCAATTTCACCATTAAGATGTGAAAGTTCTGTTCCTACTCTTCAATCACCTAAAAATGCAGTAGCACCAACAGATATTATATTCGAAAGGCCCTCACCACAAACAGTGACTTGCGGCGGGCGGGGTGACTTCTGTGGAGGTCGAACAGATTATAGTGTAAGAGATAACACATCTCTAAAAGGAAACCTATCAAATATCGATCAACAACCATTTAGCTTAAATCTTAGCTTAGAACCTAGTAGACAAGTGATAATCAAAAAGTGTGACAACCACGTCTCTGACAATTGTCTTTCTAAACTAAGAAAGAACATTTGTAGCAGAGGTGAAACATCATACGAAGTGAACGCAAGAATTTTGAAATCATTATGTAACAAAAATTACGAGCACGAAGTGCATCCCGATGCAATGAACAAACGCACAGATACGATTAAGAATTTACAAAAGGGAGAAGATCTCAAATACATCGACGAGGAAACACCAGTCGACACGAATATCAACAATTTGACGGACAAAGTTCGAGAAAGCAGAGTCCAAAGGACAACTACAGTAGTTCCTATAAGTCCTGTATGTACCAGTTTGCCAGTATATGATACGATGACGCGGAGCTGCAGCGTCGGTTATTTGGATCTCGTTGACCCACAAGTTTTACACGCACAAGTCAGTCTGACCGCTTTACGCGGAGAACCACCGCGACGTCTCATACTAGTCAATAATAAGAGACAACGACGTCCAAGAAGATATTTTAAAGCCAGTGACATGAAACAGATAGAAAATTTAAGAACTCCAAGTTTAAGAAAGTGTGGCAAGTCAAAGAGTCTCGACTCTGGGGAGTTATCAATAACCGCGGAAAAGGGAAAAAAACAAACGAAGGCTGACTTGAACGTGAAGGCTGACGTTTCCGCCAATTCAAGCAGTAGATGTAATAGCACAGGGGAGGACAACAGTGGGACGAGCACGGAGGAAGGGCGAGGACGAAGAGAGCGACGAGAGCGCCCCGCTTGCTCCGCGTGCCGACTGCTGGCGCCCAGCGAGCGCCGCGAGTCCGACGCGCCCTACGTGTGCGCGGTGTGCAGCGCGTGCGCGTCCCCCGCACCCCGTGCGCCTCCCGCCGCGCTCACCGACAGTGACTCCGATTACAGCAAGTATTATAGTTAGTAGTAGATGCTTTCTCTCACCCGCCCCCTGACTACTTCAACGGTGAGAAATAAACGGTTTCGATGCCGCAGCTAGCCGAAGTAGATACGATCACAGAGCTTTTAGGTGCAAGTAGATACTGGCCGAGACCAAACACAAGTTTTAATCAAGAACTGCTCACTTCCCACATCAGCTACGAAGTTTAGTTACCCCTATGACGGGACTGAACTTTACAATGCGCATGTGGCTTGGCGGATTAGCCGTTTTCAATTATACTTCTACAATCTATGGTGACACAGAGTAGAAAAACTGGCTTCGTTCCGCAAATATTTTTGTTAGTTCTGAAAGATTTAGTACAAAGAGTATTGCACCATATTATTACGCTTACACACTCAATGGTTAAAATACTACTCTATCGACCGGTAAAGCACACGCCTAACATTTATTTATGTAGCCGTATAATTTGAAGAATACATAGTTTACAATTAGTGCAAACAACGAAATTAAAAGTATTTCACATTTTATTAAAACTAGGTTCACTAGAGCAGCTGGCGCTCCGCCTGTTGGCGTCTCGTTCGTCACAGCGGGCAGGCGGCGCGGCCGCGGCGGGCGTGTCCCGGGAGAGCAGCTCGGCGCCCGCGTCACCGCGCCCGGCGCGCTCTACCGCCTCGCCCGCTCCCGCGTCGCCAGCGCCGCGCACCTCGCGACGGCAACGCTACTCGTCCGCTTCTCCCATTAGGTGTGTATATTCAGTACTCCTTATTTTTTCTATATAATTACAAAAGGCAAGTTTTGATTAAATATATTTTTTTTTATTCCAGGCAACTTTTGAACTCGCCTCTCCTTAACAGAAGAAGAAATAAGAAACTTTCTGAGAGCTCGGACGATGAGTACTCCAATGGCTACAATGAGGTCAATAGTAAGAATTACAGAGATCTTGAGAGCTTTCAAAAAGCACAACTTAGAAATAAGGTAAGAGAATGATACGTAAATTTCGATAATTTGTAAACTTTATTATGCTTATAATTTCTTTCAATAGTTAATGTAGATAATATACATACTAAGCTTCAACATCCGTTCAATTTATATTTGCCGCCTTGATTATTAAAAGTCCATATTTATTTACTTCGAGCTAACAACCGGCATGCGTCGCAACGTGTCTTTATTTTCATTCTAAAAAACATGAGCATATACTTCTTTTTCTATATGTAAGTCGTATTATTTCAGCTCAAACGCGCTGGTGGAAGTATAAATGTTGCGACGTCTTCAAGTGCCCCGGAAAATCGCAGCAGCAATCGACGTCAGCTCGTCATGCACAACAAGGCGCCAATGTGGAACGAGAACAGTCAGGTCTACCAGCTGGACTTCGGAGGACGTGTAACTCAAGAATCCGCAAAGAATTTCCAAATCGAGTATCATGGCAAACAAGTAAGAAAAAATATATCTATTTGCTATAATATACAAACTCCTTCAGTTTTCTTGCTGTTGAGCTGTATGAGCAGGTTACGGGAGTTAACATGACTAAAGTCTAATTCAGTAATCATTAAGCCGATGTAATAATCATGATAACAGTAATCGAAATGGCGCGAGTAAAGCGGGAGTTGATTGGTTAAATTTATAGTGGTTTTCCTCAAAAATTTACTGGTACAATTAATATTGATCTTAATAACATTATGAATGTGAAAGTTTGGACGTATAAATGTTTGTTACTTAATCACGCTAGAAGGGCTGAATGGATGTGTACGAAATTTAACACTGAGATAGACAATCTGGATTATACTCGCAAATAGGTTACCTACTTTCTATCTCGGGAAATTTTCGTCTTCCCTGGAATAGATTTGTTTTTGTTTTTTAGAGCACAGGTAAGACATGATTCTATGCATAATGGTCGTTTAGGGGTTTATAACATTACTAAAATATAATTTAGTTTCAATATCTATTTTATAATTAAAATTCTAATAACTACACTTCAAAATGGCACAATGGCGGATTTAAGAGGTTTTTTGGCACATATGCAGAATACTATGCAGGCAAAGCTTTCGTGAGAAAATGAAGTCTATGAAGTAATGTATCTTTACTTAGAGATAACATTTCAATGGTTACAGGTAATGCAGTTCGGCCGCATTGATGGCAACGCATATACACTAGACTTCCAGTATCCATTCTCGGCGCTGCAAGCTTTTGCTGTTGCTTTAGCGAACGTAACACAAAGACTGAAATGAGCACTCGCCGTCAGTTACAGCAAGCGGTTACGATCCTATGGTTTTTATAATCGTTGCGGTGCGTAAATTATTTTTAACAAAAGCGCGGCTGTACACACGTGGACAATAGAACGGACTCCATTTTGTGTAGTGATCGTGTCCAATTCGTTTTGACTTTGTCCAATTTTTATATAATTTAATCTAATTCTTGTATGCTCTTGAAACAATATATGTAAAAATACAATTCTATTAAAATTTTTGATTTTATATCAAAAGTACTGATTGTAAAATATTCCACTATAGTAGGCTAAGTTGATGGCGATGAAAAAAGGAGTCGTTACTCCTTTCATCCCAGACTGTACATTAACTAATACCTTAGCTCATATCTAGTTAATGATTGATAGCTTACTGCGCATTTAGATCTTTGGTCTATGAGAAAAATCAACCAAATATTTTTACACTTACCTAGATAGCTGCGTAAAGTTACATTATAGTGTCACGGCGAAATTATAAATAAAATTCGTCAACGAGACTATCCACTGAGAAGAATCGTATCTCATTTCCAAAAATAGACCAGTGACTTGACGTAATAATTATGAAATTAAAGGATCACTAGCCTAGTTAGTTAGTAACATTTTAATGTTGTTACTCATTTTTCATGTGGCCTTTCCTTATTTTGTTAAGGTAGTGTAATATTAAACTAACAATAGAATCCACAAATTGTTGTATTAGAATTTTATCATGCACTTGACATGAATTCAATGTTGTTTTATATGTTGTTGCACCAAAATAAATTCATATACTATGTACTATGTTTATTGTTTATGTAAATAGACTCGATTTTATATTTTAAATTGTATTGATTTTACTGAGAAATTATTTATTTAACACTTTGGGCCTAGAAAATAAGACACCTTCGATACCTTACTTGTAATGTTAAGAACAATGAAATTTCCCTCTTCATCAATATGATCGTTAATATTTTAAATAATTGTCCACTTATGCTAGTATTATAGGATGTCGGGGGATTACAATGTTGTATATTTACGTCGTTGTTGTGTTATAAATTGTCGTTTAATATTCATAATTCAATTCTTAGTATTATGTGTCCGATGTAAGCATATTATATCAGTAGATGATAAAATAAACATAACATCTGTAATGTACATACATTATAAGTTATGGGAGTTTTATTTAAATCGATCTCAAATTATTACTATGAACAATTTTATACTTAAAAATATTTCATAAAGAACAGGGATTGAGATGATGCGTATTTAAGGCACTGCTGTTTGAAAGAATTGTAGAAAAATATTTTTTTGTGTGATTAAGAACGAGATTAAATTGTTTTTTTTTTTATGATTATACATATCCATAGTTAATTCATAATGTAGTTTGATTAAATACTTATTTAGTGATATTTAAATTTAATCATGTTTTTCACACATTTATTTAAAGACTGCTCTTATGATATTACTGCAAATATGAACGTGTTAATTTGATAATTTCTATTAATGATTTGCCGCAATTAATCAATAAGTTTTTAATATTTTATTAATGTTTAGTCCGTGTTAGCGAATAAATGTGATGTAAAAGCTAGTAATTTGTTTTGTTTGCTGAAAATAGTGTTGTTTTTTTTTTACTTGGATGTTAAAGTATCTGTTGTGAGTCCAAATGCTTTTTTATTGAAATGTCATTTGTATATAACCATAGCAAAAGTGTAAATAAAACTATTCTCGGAATAAAAACATTTGTTTTATTTAAAAAATATAATAAATTAAAGGTAAAGAAATATGTACCAACAAGTCAAAAATAAAATGATGACTATTCTTTATTTTAAACAGCTATATAAGTATAATTAAAAAATATATAGTCTTATTTATGTAGCTACAATAACGCATATTATATTTGGCAGTCATCGTTGCATATTTTTATTGTATGTAAATAACCAGCTAGCCATCCTGGCTTTACCGGTCAGATTATCCATTAGGAAGTGTCAGGTCAAAAGTTAGGGAATAACTTTTTAAACTCACACTTAATGAAATTCTTGATGCCAAATATTCCTCTTATTTGAATAAGATGTTTGTATACTTTCGTAATATAGTAAAAAATCTGATAATAAAATTCCATTGTAGATAATGTATATTTTAGGAAGTTCGAAAAGAGTAAGGTCGCCTCAAGATGTACATTGCCTTGGGTCCTCGACATGGTTTATCCGATCCTGGGCAGCATAAGGTCTTCATATAACGTTTATATTGGGAGCAAACATATGAAGAAGAAATATAGTTTTTTTTTAAAACATTCCCGGTCGTACGCAGAAATGCTCACAAAAGCTTTGCAACGCATTGTGGGCAAAGATACAAATATTCATTTCTAATTACTAAGCAGATAAAATTACACGATTAATTCGTTCGTATTAAAAATATATATATTTTTACAGCATATCTGAGCAGATATACCAATTTTAATGCTATCTCACTCAGAAGCCTTTGATTTTATTTTGGTAATCTAACCAGCTGCTCTGTGCGGTTTCACCGCCTTAATCGTTCAGTAACAGTTCCGCGCTATAGAGTCATAGCGTGAAACAAGTTCTTCAGCTTTAAAGTAAGATTAGATTGACGAAAAATTCGATTCCTGTTTATGTTGTTTGTAATAGCGTCGGATTCGTTTTAGTAAAATAGTTTCAAAATAAATTACAAGGTGGAAATTATTACATATATTCTAATTTTAACAAAAAAAAGAAAGCGATGTTCATTTGTTTATATACATTTTAATAATTAATATTACAAAAGAGATTTATTACCTAAGTATGCTATTGCTATATTTACGATGTGGTCCATCCACCATTTATTGTAAGCATAATATATTAAAATTCCCGCGTATTTTTGTTTGGTAATAAAGATGGCGTCACGCCGCCCACTGCTTTAAACAAATGATTACTTAACTTTATAAAATAAAAGTTTATTTGTTGTAGTTATGTACGCATCAGAATTATTATAAGAATATTAGGTTATTTTAATTTTTTTTTTTCAATGAATCCACATCTCAAAAGTATCCCTAATGGTACCTATGCTCTATGGGCCGAAGTACGGCACAAAGGCTTTATTTGTTGTGTTTTCATAAATTTTCATGATAAACATATTGTTAAACGGCAAAATAATTTTAATAATAATGCAGTACTGTAGTCTTAATTTAAGTATATTTTACCTGAAGTTTTGTTGACATTAGTTGGTAAACTATTTCTTGCAATAAAATGAAATACTAAGACGATAGAAACAGCTATCCTGCCATCTTCAGTGAATGTATTTTATGATATCAATCTAAACAAAATCGCAAATGTAATAAATAAACAACCCCTAATCATTTAAACTTTTCATTATCTTTATTTTTAGGTGCATGTTGGGTATGTATGCTGTAAATACATGCACCGAATTTATTTTACTTCAGAAGTTATTAACAATATTCCAACAAAAGTGGGAATTTTTTAGAGCCATGTTAATAAAGCTGGTGCTAATTTAAGCACAAAATCTTTTGTTAATCACTGTCGCTGCTCTGCCCTGGAACATAATCTTCATCATCCTCGTCATCTTCTTCGGAAATTTCTAAATCATCCAAATCTTGGAAAAGCGACTCATCAACTTTTACAGCATCGCCTGAAAATATATATTCGAATATTACAACATATATTTGATACATTGGGTGATTGAAGATGTAGCGATACTTATTCCGAAAGTAAGAAATAAAATAAATAATCCATTACTATTAGTAAAAAAATAAAATATATCCGAATGGACAATATCTATGTTTTAATGATATCTCACACATAGGTCATTCATTGATTTTAATGTATTAATCCGCTTAGTGCATTTATTTTCGAAGATTCAAATGTTTGGCTAATATAGTCTATTCTAGCATGTGAGTGATTATTTCTCAATTGTAACAAGATTTATACGTGCACACTGTCGAATTATCTTTTTGTTCCAAAGGAACTGGGCAATAAATTCACATGTCCGAATCGTAAAATTAAGTGTTCACAGAATTGATTTGACAGTAAAACCTGAATATTGAAATATGTATTGAAATTTCACCAAGATCATCTTGAAGTATCACTGATCGTAGAATCGTAGGTTTAATTTAATTAAAAAATTAATTCTGGTGAATTAATTGATTCAAAATTATTCAATCATTCTATAAGACACTATTAATCGATTCTGATGAATCGTTTCATCGCTACAGTCTAATGTGGACTTTTTGGTCGCACCCATTTTAAAAATGGGTTTAAAATTTTAATATGGTGTAGCAAAGCGTGCGTTCGATATGCCAAATATATAAATAAAAATTGCTCTAATAGCATGAAACACTACAAAGAATATTAAAGATAAAAATAAGTTTTTGCATGATGTGAAAAAAGAATAAAGCGTCACAGGATGCCGAGCACATTTAAACCATGAAATGATTATTCATCAAATTTAACTTATATCCAACATTTATTGAATGTAGGAGTATAGTCCAGCTTATATCATTACCACTGTCTATTGTTAAAAAAAAATACTATACCATGAACTAGCCACTAAGTAAGTGTAAGTATTATAAGACTCACCATCATCAAGGAATTTGAGATCAGACTCATTGAGAGTAGTGTCTCTCAAGAACAATTCTTTGCCTGTTAATTTATTCTTATCTTTTCCTTCCTTTTCTCTCTTTGCTGGTATACCCATATCTATCTCAAACTGCTTTCTCCATGCTAGGAAAGATTCTACAGTCACTCTTGTTCCTTCAAATCTTTTCTAAAAAATATATATTATTATTTCAAAAATACAATAAATTTATTCTCATATATATCTATCCATACAAATAAATATAGTGTTTTTGTAATATCTAACTGAGAACCACTATGAAGCCTATACAAACATAAAATTGATACCAGAAAATACAGTGTGTTTCAGAGAATGTTTTATAATGAAAGTCAGAAATAAATCTATAGATGTGACAAGCTTGAATTACAAGTTCATGTTTTTATATAGTTAAAGCATGAAGATGAAATTAAATTTTTAGTTAATTGTCATAGCAAATAACTAAAAATTAAGTCAACAAAACCCATATGGTACAAAAAGTTAATTTATGTTTATGCAAAAAATATGGTTCTCGTTTTATAAATGAACCAATCAGAGCTATAAATAAAATAATGATTAATGATGTAGAATTTCAAATATTTTGAAACAATATTATAATTTTATACCTGTTCTGCTTCTTCATCTGCCTTCTTTTTAGCGAGAACTTCTTCTTCTCTTTCTTTTTTGATACTGTCCCATTTCACATTAAGCCATTCCTGACCTGCAGATACTAGTGTAAAAACCATGACCATACCGAGATTTTCTTGAGCCTGTAATATATATATGTATAGGATCAAAGTTAAATTTTTATTATTTACATTATATTTACATAAAAAATAGCCTATTTTCTTTGTTATGTGGTTCAATATTATTAATTGATGAGTATTTTAGAAATATGTATTTAAAAAAGAGATAACTTTAATAATATCACTAAATTAAATAATGTGCCATGGCATTAATTAACACATAAGCGAAATTAAGTTAGTCTTTTATAGATTCTTCTTATTACTTTAATATTAAAATAGGTGGACAGGTTGCCAAGAAAAGAATTTATGCTAGAAAGAAATATCAAACACCCATTCGATTAGGCACAACCAACCTTGGAAACTAAGAAGTAATGTCCCTTTTACCTGTAATTATACTGGCTTCAGTATGCTTAATGACCATAAAACCAGAACACAACAATGCTAAGTACAACTGTTTGGTGGTTAAATATGTGATGAGTGGGAACTTTTTCAGCTTGCAGTAACCACACCAGAATATACCACAAGGTATTATAACTAACACAATAATTTATTTAAATGATTTGATAACCTCTTAATTATTTGTAGATAGTATATAAATAATTTACTTGTTCCATTAGATGATTGTACAGTTCAGTCTTGTCAACAATTTCATCAAAACTTTCATCCGTAATTATTTCTACTAAGGGTAAATCTTCTGGATACTTTAACGTGTATGTGAACACCAACTGACATGCTAATCCTTCACCATCATCATACTCTTCCGATTTAATAGGTATGCTAAACTTGTGCATTGGTTCTGTCTGTAAAACTACAAAATATTTGTTTAAATAGTTGTCCTTTAATTGTAAGCAAAATATAACTTTTAGACAAATCACATAGTTTACTTTGCATATCCCCATAGTATATCGAGTCTAATGCCTCCACTTCACTTGTCTGTTCATAATTGTAATCCATGATTAATACTATACAATGCAGCCTAAAGTTTATTCTATATTTTACTCATACAAATAGCTTATTTCAACATAACCAAAATCCAATTTAAAATCGGTACAGAGATATGAGACCTTTGAGAGGTTATACGACAACGACAATATGTCAATTAAATGTCAAATAATAAATGTCAATTTTAACAATAACTTATGAACGAAGGAGTAGGCTGCCACGTCCTAAAATATTATAACACAAAATAAAATTTGTACTAATAAGTAAATACTAACAATAAATATTATCAAGACTTTAGGATCTGTGGCCTTATAGCAGCTAAACTCTGTGGTCTGTGGTACTGTCAGTGTCAACTGTCAATAACTGTCAGTCGCTTTCCTTCAAATAGTGCTCCTTATATATCAACAAAACTTAATTTTGCGTATAATTCATATTAATTTAATGTATTAATTAATTCCTTTACTTGTAACTATAGAAAAACGTTTAAAATTACCTACGCATCCTAATCTTTGAATTTTAATCAATGGAATCGCAAGAAAAATTACCTCCTGTTCCTCAGGAGATTAAAGAACAAGAGTTAGTTGCACCCATATGATGAATATTATTTTGAATTATAGATTAATACAATCAATTTCTTTCTTTTGCAGAACAGCTAATCCAAAAAAAACTCTGGATAATGAATATGCAGAATTACAGGAACAAATGATAGCTAACCTACAGAAACCGAATTTGCCAAATGTAAATGTTCCTGAAAAAATTATCATTTGCTTAGATGTTTGCTATGACGATCCGAGTTCTCTATTCAGACTCGGTGACGGCACAACTTACACTCCGATCAATATGTTAAAAAGAGTTTTAGACTTTTTCATACATTCTAAACATGCCATAAATAAGAGAACAGAATTTGCTCTAGTGGTTTTAAAAGATACTGTACCTTATTTTGTTCAAAACTTTACCAATAACTTAAAGGATATACTTAGTGCTATTGATTATGTAAATGCAGAAGAAAGTAAATCTGAAAGCTTTGATTTTCAGAAATTGTTTGAGATTTTGAAACAAGAAATTGAAATCCCTGAATATAAGCAATCTGATTGTATAATTCCACCACCATATGTTGTACGCATGATTGTGTTGTTTGCTCGTTCTAATTGCATTCCTGTTATTTCTCAAGAAGATCCCTATTTTAATTTCCTTAAGAAACAACTATATTTTTATATTGATATTTTGCTGGCCCATGAGGAAGATTGTGCACTGTACAAATGTGCAGAAGTATATGATTCTCTTCAAGATTTAGATAATGGCTACTCATATGTGTTTGAGGTATCTAAGAATGCAACAAAAATACATGATTGTATAGCAAAATTGTTGGCACATCCTTTACAACGGCCCCTACAAAAGAATACAGATTACACCTTTTCATCAAAAACTTAATTTTTTTTAAACAATTATTAAAATGTCGTTTTTGTTTCTCAAAGATCTAAAACTTCTTAATTAAAGTTTATTTAGTGATTAAACATATGAAAATCTGAAATTAGTTTTATTTATTTATACTCTCAGCGAGGTATGATGACTATCACTTAGTACCTGTAATTTCATGTCCTTAATTTTTGTTTATAAATAATCATGTAGGCAGTCAAGGAAATCATATTGACAATACCTGCATGAATTCTCACCAACCTGGATTAAAGCAGTGTAGTGCAATATACTCCAAACTTTCTCCTGAAAAGGATAGCAGAACACACCCATCAATGGGGTATTTATGCTTGTTATTTTGTTACTTACTCATAGAGATAGTAAGTAACGATTAAGACTTTCACCTTAGCCTTTTAAATAATTTCAAAATGATTACAATGAATATCTACTGAATTTTCATTTATTTTATTCATTCTATTTTGTTATCGCTTTGGTTGTGTTGTGACACTGGACCTGTTTATTGCATAACATAATACTGGATTCTGTGATTGTAATAAGTGTAAAATATATCAAAGCCATCTCTCCATAAAAAATGGTAGATGATTTTATGTTAGTTTTGAATTTACTACAATAATATTGCTTGTTTTTTTTATAGTTATCTAGGGTATTTAATAACTACTTTAAATATGTAAGAAGTGCATTTTATTTTTTTGTTATATAAACGTGAGAAGTATATGAAATGTTTTTTCTATTATTTATATCCTAGTAACTTAATAAAGACACAAAATGTTTAAAAGCTCAAGGCAAACAGTTTATTTCAAACAAAATAAAAGTAATCAAACTATACATTTTCGTAAATAATAAAAAATAAAAGTAACTTGTAAATAAAACTTAAAAAACATGATTTATTGACAATTTCTTTAGGCAATTTTGTTTTAGAGTAGTCATAATGTATTAAGGGTATATTTGCTTTGCCACTGATATACTCCATGTATAACTATCTACATTTATTTTTTATTATCTAATGTAAATTTGATCATAAAAAAATAATGTGTAATAAACAAATAATTGTACAAGCTTCAACAGCAACTCAACACAATATGCTTACTGATACTCATCATACTTTAATCGTAAGTATGTAAGATGTTATTTTGCAAAAATCAAGTAAATAATTAATAAAGTCTGATTTAAGAAAGTTTTTTAAAAATAGTACACACTATAGTGTTTTCTCAGATTCTTTCAAAAAATTTTAAAATCATAATTACTATACAATTTCAAGACTCATTTGAGATCCTAGGTGCTTAAGTTACATGAGCCCCAAGATTTGACACTGGTTGATTTATATAAGAAATAAATAACTTCACTTATCAGTCTCAACACTTTAAATCTATTTACAATATTGTTATTAATTCACCCTAAGTCAAGTAACATACTGATTATATCTAAGTGAAAGCATTAAAGCGTAACTTAACCGAAATAAGTAAATATTTTATCACGACAGAATGTTCTGTTTTAAATTTTGTAACAAAAAACAAATGGAATGATAAATAATTTTTACATCATATTATAATTATTTATATGAAATTAATGTTTAAATTTTAAATAGAGAGAATATTTAAAGCATATAAACCTCTAGCCTAATGCCATTACTGAATTAACAATACTTGATTAAGTATGAAATTTACAAAGAAAAATTATAAATAGCATCATTATGCATTATGAATGACTCAAAACCATATATCATGATTTTTCTACCTTTACTTATTTAATTAACATTTAATAGAGCATTATTTTTTAAAATACCAATATATTGGGGCGAATTACTTTATACTAATGCATAACTTTAAAGTAATAATACTCGTTGATAAGCACATACATTTTATGTTTTCTTTCCTCAATATAGTACATTACAATATAATTTATGTAGTTTAAAGAATAAGCTTAACCGTAGAATATCATTTCCATCAGTGCCCTATAATTTGCAAAGAATAAAATATTCAAAGCGATTATTGAAGGAAGACTGGACTAGATGAAGGCTATATTGTAAATCGCATACTTATTTTCAGAAAATACAAATGAACATAACACAAATTGTTTTATGCTATTCGAAATTTTATATTTCAGAAACAAAATAAAGAATATCAATATAATAATATCTAAAAAGGTTTTTTTTATGTAATAAAAAATACGTTTGAATTTGAAAAAGAGGGAAGTGATTAAATTATTAGAATTTTGGGGCTATGAATTTATAGTGATTTTTTTGGCTAATAATTTATGAAGGTTATGTTACGAAGGTATAATTGTATGTCACCATAAAAATGATCAACAATAGTTCTAGATAAAGTTATTGTAATTTTGTGCATTTGTCCAAAGTAGTTAGTTACCAGCAATGGAATGTAGTGTGTATATATCATTCAGTCTTATGGCCGAGTTGAATAAATATTTTGTCATACTAAAACATTACAAATTCACAAAAAACGACTGATGATTATTTAAAATCTTATTTCGTAACATTCGCTTCCATTCACCTGAACATAGACGATTGATTGACTGATTCTCCAGAGATGATTTTATTTAATATAAATATCTATATTTACTCTTTAACATTGATATTAGCTTTTTAAAGTATTCTGAGATGCTTGAAAGTCCTTTCAACTACAGTGATAAATATAAAATTGATATTAAATAACCTTATAACATTATACAGATCATAAATTAAGTTCAAGAGAAATAAAATATAAAAACTTACACATTAATTTTATAAATGATTGCAATACCTTTTATATATAAATTGCTTATAATGATATATATGTTGAGATTATAAATATTTTTATGTGCTTTAACAAAACAATTATATATTTCATTTTAATTTTGTTACAGGCTAGCTCTCAAGCGATATTTTCGTTGGGCTCTTGCTGTATCAAAATTTTATCACTGCAGAAGTTATTATATCTATTTATAAGTTTTTATTTACGTTTAAAGAATTATTTAATGTCAATTTACACATAATTTTCTTACTTCATCCTACCAATATATCACTTTTTTAATTGTTTATTACATGTGTATGATTATAGTTTTACTAGGGTGACTCTAAGATTTTGTAAAAATGAGGTATTTTTACTATCCCCCAAGGTATTATTATACTTGTTTTAATAACAACTTGATATCCAATAATAATGAAAGATAATAAGGGTCACTTAGATACTGACTTCAGTAGTTATGAAAACTCATTAATTCACTATCCACACTTTCATTAACACTGAATTTAGGTGGGCATTGACTGTGACACTTTGGTTTCACTCTCACGCGCACATTATGTTGCCATTTTGATCAAAAATGGGAATTCCATTTATCACTATTGATCAAACGCGCGAAACACGCTCGCTTATGCTTCTATAGTAATTTAATATATGTAGCACTACTTCATTATTCGATCCAACCGTAGCTGGTGTCGGAAGAACGGGGCGAGCGAGGGGGGTTCGCACGAGGTGCGCGGGAGGGGCGGTAGCATCAGAGCACGCAGGCGGCAAACAACGCCATGGCGCGTCAGGGCGGCGGATTCTGCGCGTGTTGAGCATGCGCCGCCGTGCGTTCGGGTAGGGCGGGCGCATTTTCTTCAGCTCCCGCACCGCCGCCACGCATCCGCATCACGTATGCGTACGTGCGGTACCTCTTAATCTGTCAAATTAAATAAAATATATCAAAGTCATCAGTTATAATCATAAATATTAAATATATTGTAATCTTTTCTCAAAACTTTTGAGTTATTATCTAGAAGAGCGATACCTCGTGCACGAGGTAGTGATCTTTATCGCGATGAGCATGTGGATGATCGCGCGCGTGCCTCAAAGCTGCCAACTCCTCTTCCAGTCGCGCAGCTCGCTCTTCATGGTCCGCCAGTTGCTCCCGCTATTAACAATATCGACAGCAATGTTAAATGTCGTGTAACACAATTAATTTGTTTATTCATATAATACAAATTTTAACCATGGATAATTTGGTGTGCGTGCAAGGCAACAGTGGTCGTTGAAACTTGCGTTGCGAGCCCACGGCTCCAGCCAGTGGGGGCGCGGAGTACGCCGCGCACACGAAGTTTATAGTCTCCACCCATGAGCACAGCTCTTTTGAGTCACTGGAATATTATATTGTCTAATTGAATTTAAGGAACACGAATGAAATGGTCAAGTATAAATAGATTTTGTTTTAGCTATCTTGACTTTACATTGCTCATCGTCATTACAGCTTAATATTTTGTTGAACCATATTTTTATTATACTTTAACAAGTGTATACCTAGTCTGAAAGAGATATTCCGCTTGATCGGCAGTTTGCAATCGGAATACATGTTGTTTTTTTGTATAATCCGTTGCTTTCGTAGCCAACGCGTGGTGTATTCTGCAATGATTACAAAATAATAACATATTATTTATACGAATATTGTAATTTTATTATTTTTCTATTATTTTATTCTACCACATACATGCAATTATATTTGCAATATTAATTATATAAAATCTTATTATAATAGTTATGTCTACCTAATTGCGTTGTGCAGATTGTCTGACATTTGACTTCGCCGAAAACCATGTTCATCTTTGTGTAGATATAGGACTAGATCTCGCAATGTGCAATAGAACATTTTCCAACCTCGACGACCAAAAGGTGCTAAAACAAAATTAAGACAAAAATTAAGATCAACAAATAAATCTATGTGTATATAACTATTATTTGGATCAGACATAAATTATTATAAAAGAAACCTTTTTAAAACTAGTTTATTAATTTAAGATATTTTTTATTAATTTCATTAAGCTAATTATATTCTAAATCATATGAAATTAAATGAAATCTTATTAGACATTTTCAAAAATGTACAAAACTTACTCTTTTTTCCGTTAGCGTCAAAGCAACATTTCCGCATAACATAGCCTTTTTTGTACTCGACGGCGCGACTCTGGTCAGGCAGGTCCAGGAAAGGGTTACTGCCCACTGGTGCAGACGAACGGTTTTCACCGCTAGGAGGAGCCACCTCCACGTCTCTGTATCAAATAAATCAAGTTAACTCCTTCATGCATAACATAATATATCCAATCATAATTGGTAAACAGAAATAATATAATTATATCGTTTGTTCCTTAATTAAAGATACGACTCACAGTGCCCACTGTAGCGGCTGGTTGCGTATCGCGTGGTAGAGATGCTTGAGCGTGTCCCGCGGGAAGTTGTCTCCGTCGTTGAGCTCGGCGAGATTCTCGATGAACTCCGCACACGACATCCGTCGGAACGTGCCGCCGCCGCCACACCCGTGCAAGTCCGTGTTGAGTAGCATTATAGCGCAGGTTAGGGTGTGAACCGCATCTGATGTCGAAAGTACAATATTTTTATGTATAACAAAACGCTATATACTAATCGATTAATCAGCTCTGTTAATAGATTAGTATGAAAGTCAATTAATATGTTTATGTCTCTTGTGATTATCAATCATTTAGGCTCATACTAGATATGAGTGAAACTGAGATGCATGAGGGGAAGCATTAACCTAGTAACAAAATCATTTAAATTTACCTTGTGAATTGAAAGCCCCAGGGTTGCACTCGAGGTATCTACGAGAGAAGTGTACGAGGACTCGTTCTCTTTCCTGTGTCTCGCCGCTAAGTGCGAAACGAGCTAAGAATGTCCTCAGTGCCTCATCCAGGGTCGCACCGCTGAATTCGAAGTGCTTCACGTACTCTTCCGCCACAGCTCGCGAGAATTCATTGCTGAAAAAGAAAAAAATTGTAGCACAGTGTTTGATAGAACTAAAAAATACAAAATATTCAATTAGAAAAAATATTAAAAATTTGAGATCTTACTTTTTACTTAAATGCCTCGATACATCTGACTTTTTGAACCCATCGAGGTGATACAGTCGTTTAGCGAGCCGCTCGGCGGAGGGTATGTCAACGGCCTTCGGGCTGTAGTGGAACGAGTGCAGCGAGTCTCCGTCCGAGCCCTCGTCGGACCCGGCGTCTGATCCGCTGCACAACTCCTGAAACACAAACATCATTTACAATATTAGACTAGTCTATTTGTACATCTCAAATATAAATTTGTACAGCTAGGGTACTCATTAGTTTCACATTCGTTCCGTCGTTCTCCCTACCTGGTAGCCTTGATTTTCGGGCGAGTTGTGTCCATTTTCTTTGCCATTTTGTGCGTAGTTACTATTGTTATTATTATTTACATTATCATTCGTGTTCGCGTTCTGTTTCTCCGGTCCTTTCACCTGTATGACTATTCTATAGTCTTTACTGTGATCTCCGTTGAGCGTGACGTCACTACCGTGATCCGAATAGGTGGAATTTGACTTTGCCCGTTTGTGGCAAGGTTCAGAGACTAGTATTGTGGAATCGGAGTCGGACGGGTCGGACAATTCCATTCTGGGGCATTCCCTGCCCGTGTCGAACATGTCGTCTTGGTCTTGATAATCCGGACTAGATATATTTGATACCGCTTCCGATAAGCTCATATCACCTGAAATGAAATATAAGAATTACGATCAAAGTTAATGTTGCCATCGAGTCTATGTCGATCGGTCTTTAAATGTAAGAAATTTCTCAGTAGCCGCCCATAATTAATATGTTACAGTTGTCACCGAGTGCACAAATGTATGCACTATTATATCCCCTGCACAGAGCTAGTGGGTGAGTGTACCGTTGAGTGGTCGGTGGTGGTGCGGCGCCAGCGCGGCGCGGTGCGGCGGCGTGGCGCGCGGGGACAGCGCCGACCACGACGCCGACGTCGGCGACAGCGGGGACGACGACCTGCCGTCGGAACAACATCAACTGTATCATAACAATACCTTGACTCCCCACGGCCGCTCGGATCGTCTCCGACATTCGCATGTCAGTCAGACTATATAGCACCAGTGACACCATGCCAAATCCTACAAAATGTTACCCCGAGGACGAACTTCAACTTCCCCTAAATTAAACTAAATCTAAATTAAAAGCCCCTAATGTTTTTAATATACATCCCGTTTAAGGGGTAATTTTAAATAAATATAAGGTGAAAGTAATTAAATTTATTTTTTATTTCTTAACATTTCAGTTTTCCTTAACATTTTGCATCTGCATTCATTTTTTATTTCTTTCGCATATTATTTTTAGGTTTTCATACTTTTCGTTTATTCATTTTTCTCCTTAATAAATGTACCCCCTTTGGGGGAAAACCCCCAAGTTGGTATCGCTGTATAGCACCTGTGGCTAATCCCCAAGGCTCCCATAACAAAACATAGCAAAATAACAAACATAACAGTACATAATATCCACCCAAGTAAAGCGCTATATTTCTACAAGTGTCCCATTCATTTTGAAAGTGTAAATATATCATATTAATATTTTTTTAATGTAAAAATATCGATAGTCGCACGCAACTAACCGCTGTGATATTCCGTCTGAGATGGAGGTCGAGTTCGATGTGGCCGCCGATCCGTTGCATTGGGATATCGGTGCATTGTACGTCCATACGATCCTAAACATTAAGATTAAGAAATATAAATTGATTGATATTTTTTTAAGTACAGTAATTCAATTCTCCTAAATAACTGACAACATCGAAACAGCTTTTACGTACTGTCGCATACTTCGCTGAGTGCATTAGTACATTATATGGTATATTGGTATATAATTGGTATAATAAGAAACTGCCGGATTGTTAAAACTTGGGTTGGGCAAATTCCGATGCAGAGTTTACATTTAGAAAGATACATTTAAAAAAATCAACAATTATCTTAAAAACCATATACAATAGACCGAAAATACATAAAGATTTTGAGCAAAGGAAACTTTTGTCAGTTTCTAATTTCTTACTTATGAAAGTGACAACAAGGGCAACTGGGGCAATTGCCCTCGGGCCTCTACAAGAGAGGGGCCCCTATAGAGATTCAGGTTTACAATTTTAATGTAATAGATGTTTACATATATTTTGGTATAGTCAAATTATAGTAATATATTATTAATTATTGTTTAAAAAGTTACTGATGCAAAGAGTTAATATATTATTATCCGGCTCCGCACAGCGTACCTGTCGCGCTCGTCGGAGTCGGAGCGCGGCGCCGGCGTGGCGGGCGTGGCGGAGTCGGGCCGCGCGTCCAGCAGCGTGTTCAGCGATGACGTCACGTCCTCCTCCATGTCCACCGCCACCGCACTCAGCGACGACTCCTTCTGGAACTTACGGCGCACTCTTAACACTATGCTAGATTTATATAAACCTACTGATATAATATTGGACTATTTTTCAAATTTAAATTATTTTAAACGATTCGATGTAATGTCGAATACAATTTCAGGTCCGATTATTTTTACGCGTCCCCTTTTGTTTATAAACAGATAAAATGAATCCCACATTTGAATTTCTAGACAGAAGTACAAGTAATATACGTAAACAATAATGCAATTATTAAAAACATCTGTTCTAACGACGTGTCAGCATAACAACAAGGAGAGAATGCTACGGCCTACGACACGGCTTACTTTCGTGCCTTTGGCGCAACCGCTCAACAAATGTCCTAAATAATTAAGTGTGATGGATCGGGGATGAAGTCGTGATGATTTGCGCAGACAAATGTTTAAATCACCAAGAAAGAGATTCTTATCTGTCATGTTAATCGTTGATATATTCATATTAAAAAAATAAGTTATTTAACATACACGATGTAGTTAATAATCATTGTTCGATGATTGACTAAGAATAAGTTTTTTTTACTAAGATCGATATTTTTATAAAACGCATACTTCGTCACGAGTTATCATGAAGGGCTGTTCAATGATAAGAACTTGTTTACAATTATTGCATCATTAGTCATCATTGAATGAATTGAATCCAATACAGGTTCAATTTAATCATATTCAGAGCAGAGATCTAATCTTAAGATTAGAACAAGTTTTATAAGAAAATGTTACCAAAATTTTAATAACCATTATTTCAAAATATTTACCGCCTAATGGACGATAAATAATAAACTTGCGTAGTTAACCTGAGTCAGAATTTATTGTAATGACTTAATGAACGATAGTGACGAAGTCACGTCGCGTTTTACGAATTGAATGCGCATTCTAATTATTCATTAATTATTCATAAAGAGATAAAAACTAAAGTATGCAACAATAAAAACAATAACAGATACGTCACTGCAAATACAATTTCGATTATTTTCTTAATATTAACAAATATAATTTGAAATATCTTGTTTTCTATACGACTTTACTCGTATCTGATAGAAATATGTATTTATTCTTCAATAAATTAAATACAGTACGGTATAATTTGATTTCGTTTTAACGTTCTAATGGGACTAACATCTGAAGGAATGCTCAAAGTGTCACGATCGAATTTAAAAAATCGGGAATTGAAAATAAGAATTAATAATATTTACAATGATTATTCGACGTGATTCGACGATTTATACGTCAGACGTTATGTTCTCTTCTCAACGAAATCGCTAGCGTAGCCGATCGAAATGATAAATCTGCTTCATCGTCTTTATGTGAAGACACTGCAATTTACCTGTAAGTGATCTTCTGATCTGGAAGTTCGTACAATATGTTGTGTGCGTGTCGCCATCTCCCCAGAGGAAGCATTTCCTCCCGCTGGAGACGCGGGCTGGGAGTTGAACCTGTTTAAAGAAATAATAAAATACTTTGATATCGAAGATCAAATTGACAAACGATATATTAAAATAATTAAAATGACGTACATTTTACTAGCATGGTCTCCGATGTATCCCGTATCGGGCGAGGAATTGTGTCGTTGTGAGAGTTCAACACGAGCGGCCAGTCGGTTTTCACTTGGCGAGGCGGGCGTTGAATTATATCTAATGAAAGGAGAGACGATGTATCATTGAATATTAATGTGGCATTAACATTAAGCGCAGACGGGTTCTTGATAAGACTCACCTGTGGTAGTGTGTGCGGTGTGTCGGGGCGTGGTGGTTGTGGTGTGGATGCTCAACTCGGGACAGGTTGAGCATGAGGTCGCCGGTCATCATATAAGCCTCGAATTTAGGCTGAGTGACGCGCGGTCGCCTCTCGGCCCGCTCCTCCGGCAACAGCGCCTCGCAACTTTCTCCGGACTGAACACCCGACCCGTTGCTCGACGAATTACTCGACGAGTTGCTGTTCGAATTACTCGACGGCGGTGATCCCGATCTATATGAGATTTATGTTTTACAAATTGCAATCCCAGGAGAGATTTATACATTTCTGATCTTTTTAATTAAAACTTTATTACGTTCAAACTAGAAAAAAATATAACAGATAGTTTTCTTTTAATTTTAAGAAAAACCTTGAAGTTGCTTCACAGAGAAGACTGACTCACATTTACATAGTATATTCGTCACGGTTTATAATCTTTTATTATCTTACTAACTGTGCCCTGCGGTTAGCCGCGTTAAATTTGTATTATGCATGGAATAAATATGTACGTAAACTTCAAGTTGCTATATATTTTTGATAGACTGACTGACCGATTTTGAAAAAAGACTAGACAGTACTGCGGGAGTATCCTTTTACGTATCCAAATATTAGCATTTGTAACTTTCACTCGTTTTGAAGATTACCACGAACAAGCAGACATATAAAGATAAATATAATCTTTTTTGGTTTTGTAACTTGCAAATATAAATATTAACTTAAAGGGGCAATTATTTGGTTAATTACCAACACATTTATTTTGTTTAGTTGAGTACATATAGTCTACTAAATAACATAATAAAATCTGATTAATATTTCATAGCGTAAACGTGCGTGACGTAAAAATTCTCATTATTTACAATAATGTATAAAACAATATTAAGATTTATTGATTAAATCACAATAGCAAGTGTATTACGTGTAATATTAAAACCTTTATACATATATTATTTACACACTCATCATATTGTTAGAGAGATGGACACGTTAAACACACACATTTCAAGTAATAATACACATAGGTAAAAATTAATCGAAGTTTCGGCAGAGACAGATGGTTTTACTAGAACTGCTTGAAGAATAAATTAGGTTTCTTTGTACAGTCACAGGTAATTCAACAAATAAAAACCTACGTGTAGATGCTTGGCATTTTATAAGGGAGCCATCGATTATCATTAAAGTTTTATTGCAAGAATTCGCTTAAAATATAGGGCGACGAGAATTCTAAGAATTCGAACTACCGGCATGTCGAATGTATAACCGTTTATTTTAAATATTTGATGGCTTCAAAGAGCTCGCGACGCAGCTTTGTGCACATGAATCTTCCATTTCATAGATTCATTACAGTAACCGGGTCAGCGGTTTTATTAATTGCTATCACTGTCCCGCAGACTCGCAAGCCTAAATGAAATTTCATTCATAGCGAAATATAACATTTTTATACAGAATATTGCGAATAATTGTTACACTCGCCGAAACAATCGTCCCGTTTGTTTGTCGTGAGTCACATGTGACCGGTCTTCGTTCTGGTACAATTCAAAAAGTCATTGTTATTGTAAACGAAAAATGATAACCGCTTCATTTGCGACGAAATCTACAAAGGCTTTTAAGCGATTCATTACGATTAAAGCCATCGTTACATTATCAACTATTTTGTTTTGCAATTTTTCTTTTTTGTGTTAGAAGTCTAAATTCTTGAATAGAATGAATGATCGATGTTTTTCTCCTAATCTTTTCCTTAATGTTTATTGTCAACACTGTCGGGCTAGTACAGATATTTCGTAGATAGGTACGTTACTCGTTAAAAGTGTAGGGGTGAGGGTGACCCGTCTGCGACACATATGGCACGGGCTATCGCTTATCGCATTCGGATATCAGCTGTCAAACTTTAGGAGGGTCGGTATTCGATTACACCCACGACGAGGTGCGGCTAAATATAAGACCTGAGGGTATCCGACGGAAGACGTGTCAAGTAAGAAATTAGTGTTGACGAATATTCGGCTAAGGTACATTCGACCTTTCTTTTTGAATCCGCTTGACTACCGCGAACTAATAATTGCCCAAATATTGCATACAAAGATGACGTTTAAAAAATGTAATAATTTAGTTTTTCAATCGAATAACCAAAATAAGTGAAACAAATTGTTCATAATATTGGAAGCATATTTAATGTTTATAATGAAGGAAGGGACCGACTGCGTATCAAATAAATGACTTATTTAGTTATTTATAAAAAATATAAATAGGAAGTGAATTGGTATTCAGATGCTATATTATTGTTGATAGAATAAATAAATTGAAATTTAACGCGTCAATAATCTATCACGAGAAACCTTAAAAAAAGAGATCAAAGAATAGACTTTCCAGATCTCGAAGCCAATATTCGGTATTCGACTTGACACATTCACGCTACTCGAAACCGTCACTAGAATAAGACGTAAACATGAATTACGACCCAATCACGGGCGCTATCACCACGTAGTATTTTAAATGCCTGCGAAATAATTCAATTAGCATAAAACAAAGAACTCACTTATCGTGTTTCGTGCGCGGGGGCCCGCTAGTGCGACGCTCGGCGGCGGCGGACAGATAGCGCCTCACGTTCGCTTTGATCTGTGGGTCTGCAACATAGTTATGATATCAGGAGATAATGCGGATGGAGCAAAGGGTAGTCTCATTTATTTCAAAACTAACTCTTTATTATCTTGCATTTTTTAAATTATTCGAATGTATAATAGATACTTATTGCCTTATATGTGGGCAATGAGTAACTTCCACCAATGCATGTATCTAGAATGCTCTTTAGTTAATAGTTTTTCTTATTTATTTGAGTAACATCGGAAGCATATTTAATATCAGTTTCAGTCCATACACGAAGCTTTATTGCATTATTAGATATTCGTGGGTAAGGGCACTCCAGGTCGAATCCCGAGAGTCAGCTATAAATTTACTCGGCGTATCGCCACTCTTATTTGTTGCGACTTATTTCGTAAATTCAACCGATCCACTCGGGGATATACGAATTTTATTAGTGGAAACCGCAAGGCTCGTATTAAATGTCATAGTTCATATTTAATAAGCATTTTATTGGATGTTTTGACTGATACACTCACCCTTCTTTAACCGTAAAGTGACGGGATCCGACGATAGTCGCAAGCATTTTAGAACTGAAACAAAATAAAATACTTCAAGCGACGACGTTTACAATCTCAACTTTTCTATCGCTTTTGTGATAAATTACTTCAAGACAAGATGTTAAAATGGACAATTTTAACAAAAGTAAAGACTTGTTTGTGGAGTTGAGGAGTTTTATTGATAAAATCTTGATTACTATCGTCGGAACGAAATTTTCTATTTTTCCACAAAGGCAAAATGTCTTTTGTGAAATAAATAAAAGAAATAAGTTTAGTCATAAAATCGTTCGAGTCAGAAGTGGATTAACCCGCGGAGTAAGTGTTAAGTGTGAATTATACGATTGCGTGTCGGGTGCGGACTGCGGAGTGCGGAGTGCGGGCCGAGAGGCGGCCATAACGCGATCATTGCATTAACGTTACTAACTTCCAGATACCGAGCGGACAAACTCGCGGCCAAACAACATCATATCTGAAAAATATCTTCAACTGCGGAAAAATTACGTATCATTGTTAATTAGGTATTTTATCATTTAAGAATTGTTTGTTTTATCTCATGTCTTTCAAATAAGAAAACGAATGTGAATGTTATCTCGGTATATTATTAAGTATTAAAACCCGTGTAAATATAACATGAGACTAATGGATATAACTTTTACTATCTCAGCGGAAGTCGACATCTTATTCTGAAGACTAACTATGTTATACATCAGTTATTGTCGAATACATTGTCTTTTACGACTAACTGCATGTTAATTTTTACACGTGTTAGGACGTAATAAAAACCGGTTATTTCATGGATATATATTTTTAATGTTTTATATACTAATAATAATAAAGATTAAAAAAAAACCCCTATATCATATTGTTACGTTAGTAGATACAAAACGGCTCAGTAACAACGTCAATTAATTTCGACCAGTTATCATCGGCGGGCATGTTTTGGAGATATAAGTGTCATGTGTGATAAATGGCAAATTCCTTACCTTCTCGGGTTGTGAACCGGTTCACATCAGTCCCATTAACCTTGAGCAATACGTCTCCCGCTTCAACCTGTAATTAAACATGCGATTCCATTAATTCATTCCGATACGAAAAGTTCGACTTTGCGACGACGCGACGTTGATATCTTGCTACAAATCAAAATCGGTATAAAATCTAACAGACTTACTTATAAACGTTGTTTAGCGAATTATTGGTTAAACATTATATTATCTCTTTCTGTTATCATTGATTTCACACTCGAATGAAGGAGACGAAGAATCGTTTAAGTAATCGCCGATAGAATTCTATAAATTCTTAAAATGATTTTTAATTGGAAGATGAAGGGATATATTTTTTCTTAGTATGCGTACAAAAATTATGAAATGTTTTCATTATTACGAGATAATAGTTCATAATTATCATAAAAGTTTCATAAAAAACATTAATCGTTTATCAATATATAGAGCTTAATAAAGTATATGTGTTGTAGAAACAAGTTCCTTCACTAGAACCTTCAAATAATGACATATTAATACTTGACAACAGAAATATTATAAAACTTGAATATGTCTTGAAGTATTGAAAATTTATTTAAATAGAAATAGTTTATTACTGTTTGAACGTTTTCTGCAATTTATAAAACCAAATAATGTTATATTTACTGCTAAAAGAATTGTATGAATGGCAATAACCCGAAGACTCATACGTTGAATCAACAGTACCGTAAACCGTTTTTGGCTTGCTCTAGGTTAATAATTCTTAAATCTCTTCAACTTTAAATTTACTTTGACATTTACAAAATATTCTAAATAAATCTCTTTTATTAAGCATATAATATAACATCCTTACATACACAGTGAACTATTATTGTAAATAAATTATAATATTCGAATTATTTAAAAGAAATCAATTAATAGAAACACTTATATCTATAGATGTATGGATAAAAATCTGGAACCTCAATGTTTTGTATAGGTACTAAAAACGTCCCAGATGCACGTAGACTACCCCGGTAAAAGGATCGATCGAAAAAACACGCACATGCAAACACACGGGAATAACAGAGAACCTTTCTGTTACCGGTTAAAAACCGGTAGTATTTTACTTATATTTAGAATGACCGACTACTGGCACTTCTTATTACAATAAACACCTGGACATATGCCAAACAATTAAACCGATTGTTTTGATACACTCCTAAACAATTTAATTAATTACAGTTACAATTTAAATTTAAATGTTGTTTACCGTTCGTCAAAATTTTAAGTAATCGTATAATTATTATAATAGTGCAAGTACACACTACTATTCACTTATTACTATTAGCAATTTTATTGAAAAATATTATCAATAAGATAAAGATCAATCAAATACAAGCCGGGTCTGGTTTTTTTAGGAGTCTGCATCTTAATCATAGATATACAATTTTCCAAAATATGTCGTTGTTAAAATAATCTCGTACATATAAGAACATACCAGATTTAATTTACATTTATAGCGATTGGATAAATAAAATAATCTGAAGTGAGAAGCTGATTATAACGAGTCGGTAGTACTTAGACCATTGTATGTAAGAACAGTAGGAATTTGTGATATGTTATTATATCAATTAACTAAACAAATGATTGTAGTAACTCATAATTCCTATTACAGAGATAACAGACGTTATAGCTTTACCGGATATATAATCATACATGACTTTTAAACAAAGAATAATTTTAATGTATAGGGAACGGTCTGTGTGCGTTGTAAAATTGAAATAGTTTAAAACTGAGTGCTCATACTATATTCAGAGCCAACTTACTTTGAATTTCTGCCATCACAGACGGGCTCGCTGGCGATATTAATATTACATTTTGCAGTCATAGTATGTTTTGTATATATAATTATACCGCACTAGGCCACGAGAAACGGCTTTCTTTACAATTGGTACGTAACTTAACAAAAATTCACTTAACTTCACTAAGGACAACAGACCGTATCGTCACTTCCTCTTGATTTCAATGATTCACTCACTAACATTTCACAACTAGTCTTGGACGCTAAAAACCAGATGCAGATAAATATAGTGACGTCGAGTATGGTTCCAGATCTGGTATGGCTCCAACGATGCGAGGAGAACAAAAACTCTTCTCAGAGATAACTTATTGCATCGAAATTGCGGGAGCGTAGTGAATGCCGAGCCAACACGAGCGTTTGCCGCGCCCGTCGCCGTCAACTGTTATCAAACGAGGGAGCGCTAATGGAGCGAGCTTAGGAGATAAATTAAATCAACTGCTATATAAGGGAGCAGGAAATAGGAATTAGCTGGCTACTGCCCACCTGGCCTCGTTAAGGGTAAACTCAAAGCAGAGGCGGTGCAAAGAGCTTTTCCTCGATATTGACCATGATTTTCAGAAAGGTCGAATTATGTGTCATCTAATAAAAAAATTAAGAACAATCTATATGACATGAACTTGTTTTTAAATTATTAAATAACAAATAATATAAGAGTCAAGAATAAATAAAGGGTAAGTAAGTAGTAGAGCTTGCAACAGGTCATTATAACATTTATAGTCACAGTCTATTAAGCTTCTAACTTTGCCTGTGGTGATTTTTCTTTAGTGATCATGGTGACTAAGTCATTCAACTTACTAGTATGTTTATCACTTTTTAATCCCATATTTGAAATCGGAATCATTGGCACGCAAGTCTCTAGTATAACTGGTTCTATTAATGAAAAAGTTCGCAAGGAAAATATATCATTCACAGATTATAAAATATAAGCAAAGTGACGTCACAATATTATCCCTTTTCATTATATCTCATATCATTTTAGAACCACTTCTTATCCTAGAGATTTAACTTTTTATATGTTGACTCAGTTCTGATGACAATGCATTTTTATGGCACCAAACTAAGGAACTTCACGAAGCTCAAGAGCATTGCTTGTTTTTGAAAAATGTACTTCTATATTAATTTTTATAGTTTTAAATAAACATAAGTAACTGTAACAAAATTAAACATCTTATAGTTTTATTCTTATATACAAAATTTATGTTTTTGTATCGTTTATTCATTCTTACTAATCTAGTTGTTTTTGTAATGAAGCCTCACATAAGGGCGGAATAGTATATTATATCTTTCTATTGTTTTAAAGTATAAACATCAACAAATAGTTACGTTAAAAACAATTAATTATTTTAACACAATTGCGACTAATTGACATTAGAAAAAAATTTGATTGACTAGCTGAACCCGCAGCTTCGCCAGCGTGACGAAAATAATCCTAAATCTGAGATAAAAAAATACATATTTCAAATATAGATGCAACATTTTTAGATTATTGAGAAGCAGCAATAATCTAGGGTTGAAACTGTCGGACTGCATCGCAAGTTTGATTTCACGGTACCTACGCACTTCTAACTTTTCGACTGAAGTAGTCTGTATTCATTATTAAAAATTCCGTCATTGTGGCTTATTTTATATATAAGGTCCGCGGATTTTTTTAAGATCTACGATAGATCATAATTTTGAAATGTTAAAGTATGTATGTATAACGGAGCATTTAGTCAGCGCACGCGGATAAAGTAGCGCGGTCGCGCTTTTTCTTAGTCTACATTACCATTTGTATATATTATGTATTCATCTTCAAAATTGAAGAACTTGCATCCCTAAATTTACCCCTATCGTTCCCGTTCAACATTTTATCAAAATCGTTTAACTGTGAAAACATGACAGAATTACTTTCGCATTTATAATATTAGTGCATAATATTATCACATCGTCTATTGTACGCAGTTGATATTTGAGCAATGTTCCTCGTAATTATTAACAAAATATTTTTTGTAAAATTCAATGATTTCTTAACATAAACATGTCAGTAGAGATATTGTCTACGACCGCAAGTATGGGCTCGTATTTCTCACTTGAGTGTCATAATGGATATTTTAATGATGATGCATATATGATAGGCATTTCATTTGTGTTAAAATAAAATAGGTTCCTAATGTCTTCCCTTTACACCCTATGAAGCCCTGGTACTTGATTTAATGATAGTCAGCTTAATGAAGATCATATTATGCGTGTATAGTTGCTGTCTTAGGGTTTGATTGCAATCACTTTAATAATATAATTGTTTATTTAATAGTATAATTATTTTAACTACCAATATGGCCCTAAACAAAAATATACTAATTCTACCTCTTATTTTAACCATTCTTATAAAATCCTAACTACCCGTCGAGCCGTCTAAGCCGTGGTACATAAACAAATAGTTATTATATTTTTATATAAGAGTATTTGTTGAGCCGCCCGTATTTGCTAATAGATGTTATCGCGAGGCCCAAGCCATTTTTAATCCATTCATTAAAATATCTCGCAGTAACTCTAACATTACAAAGGTCTTTTTATATTATTAGCAAGATTTCAAGTTAAAAGGCATATTAACATCGTTTTATCGTAATTGTTTAAAATTACTGATTAAAAATAACTTAAGTTTATTTTTTATGCCTCACAAAAAAATATAATTACCTTATAACTTTGTTTGTTTTGTTTTTTTTTGCTGATTGGCTACGTAGTGCTTAAATTATATTTTATGGCGTAGATAATTACGATCAACGTCAAAATCGTTGTTGTGTGGAAGTCTTTTTGCCAAAATACAACAAAAATATTCGAGCTTTTGGAGAATATTCCAATTACAATACAAAAATGCTTATAACGTAGAAATATGAATTGTGTTAAAATATTCATTTAACTAAGGCGTTTTCTTAGCCCTAGCTTGAGTCATTTCTGCAATATTTATTATTGCGAATAGACGAAGAAAAAATCTTTACTTTTTTTAAACCATGAATCATCTGGTATGTATAAATGGTTATAATTGATAATACTTTTGTTTACTAAACCGTCATTACATCTACGTACGGTCTCGGAGTGGTCCGTTACGGTATATGTATATTACGAACTTGTTGACATAAGTTTCATATTATGATTGCTAGAATGCCATCCGTAAAGCAAAATAAGTTGCTCACAAACAACCTACGACAAAACGATATGTAGAAGCGAAGTTATATAACGCCTACCATTTTCTACGCCCATGCACCGTGCATCCAGTCAAAGCCTACGCACTGTTAGCCGTTAGAGCTTCCTCCCTGTTAATTTCATAAAGCCCACAGAACCTCTATAAACTCGTCAGGTCATCTATAAAAAGATCACTGGAATAATTTTCAAACACTAGAGAGTTTAATATCATATCACCGATATCGGAGAAGTACAAAATTACCAATATTTTATATGTTAGAAGCACATATTTGTAAATTGTGGAGTAATAATTACTTGGTGGAAGATTTAGGACCAGGGACTTTAAATAATAGTTCATATACCCATACAATACATAATTTTCTTTAATTTGAAATGAAATGATAGAATACGATTTTTTCTGCAAAAACAAACTCGACTTTTATAATTACAACGTTTAAAGGACACACACAACCAAACCGCGTCTCAACGTAACTCGATTTTGAAAATCAACTTAGGTTATACGTAGTACTACTATTAGGATAACTGTGGCAAGTCCAATATCAATAACACATCCAAAAATATTACGTTATGTATTTTCAAGAGTATAGAAAATAGAAAGAAAAGACAAGTAGGGTCCGAAATTGCAGGAATCTTCACATTACGCGGGAATGAGGAAGGTTAATAGGATAAGGATTATTTACAACGGGATATAGGTCAGGTCGAATCCTTAACATTACAGTGCCATCGAATTGAATGTATTTGCTGCTTTTGTATTCATTGCAGTGCTTTACTTCTTAACTGCTAAAACAATGCATTACAATGTTTTCAATGCTCAAATGTTAAACTTGTTTTTCGTAGAAGCTTGTTTTGAACATAATACATTATTTTGTTCGTAATAATTGATTGTAATAGCTCGATTAAATTTCACAAATAAACATCTAATTATTTCAAAATTTCAAGTGTGCCTTAAACCTTCTTAAAAACTAGATTTGTTCTATTATATAAAATATCAAATAAAAGTGAGCGTACGTTTAGAAATATTACTTATAAAATCTAATAAATTTGCGTATTCGAAAGATGTTGCTTTCTATAAGAAATAAAGTTCTATTTCCTTTAAGAATGCAGTGCCAGGAAATCATCGACCTGTATATTAATATCCGCTTCTGCCTGACATTTCAGATAGGATGCTGTTTTTATTACAACTGCAATTAATATGCGAGAGTTTTATTTTTTAAAGTTCACCTTCAACTTGAGGTTTTCTGTTTTAGTAGAACCGTATTCGTTTCATTTTTAACGTAAGCCGGAAGAGAAAAGTCTAAGACTCGTTCCAGCTCACTAAAGGGGCTACAAAAAATATGTCCCTGTGGCTTTTTATGTCCATACTAACTTTTATATTATACATATAGTTAAATCGTAACGCAGGCTTCTTTTAAAACAATACAAACATTGAAGATAAAATTCCATATTTTAAATTATGATTTATACCTAATATTAATTCGAATTATTTTACTGCTCCATTATAAAACATTATTTTGTCAATATTTTCATATAAAATACGATGTAGATAATAATACAATTGCAAATATTTGGCTAGCGAACAAATAATAATTTAATTCAACTGACAAACTTTTGTTTGCTAACTTTTACAATGTATATTTTGAGTTTTTTAACCCAGTTTTCTCTTTAAGTTTCAAGTTGTTCAGAGCTTGAAAAAATATAATAACACTTTAACAATTTAAAAAACATTTTGGTTGTTGTTTTGGTGACTTAACATAAATATATTTTCTTGGATTGAATTTATTGTTACTTTTTTTAATTAGGTTGAAAATTGTGAGCAGAAATAAGCATTGTTATGCGATATGAAATAACTTACGAACTGCTATTCAAATGATTCTCATGCAGAATAGATCACTCGGCAGCAGATTTTTTATCTTTTATAATGAATGAACCAGCTGGCTATACGTTTAATGATGCCGATTACGATCAAAGAGTTGTGATAATCCGGTTTATGCTTGACATCGACTCGCATGATTGACACAACTAATGAGTTATTGGAAAATCGAAAGCCCGACGCGTACGTTTGTCGCGATAAGGCGATACGGGCGGCGGGTATACGAAAGCTTGCATTATTTTTTTGCGCTCGAAAACCGGATTCGCCTTTCTAACTATTGAAGTCGTACTCTAGACATGGACTTAACAAAACAAAAGAAAACGTATTGATATATGGAATGGAAGAGTATGACTTTCAGTATGTTATTATTTCATTTTGTACTGAAGAGTTTTTATAGATATTTTAATTCATATAGTGTATATCCTTAAGTGTTCGAGCAATAATATTAGGATCCCTTGTTTTTAAGATTCAATAATGTTATAAGCGACTGTCATTAGTAAACAAATTTATACGAAGCTGGTGTATTTATAAGTCAGTATTTAAAAATAAAATTAAACGGCCAATTGGATGAACTAAAAATAGACGGAAAAGAGAAAAACTTTTATGTATTACATTCAGACCATCTTCCAAGTGGTTTGTTCCAATTTCACAAGTAGTAAGAGATCGATTTCTTGACGACATTAAGAATACTAGTCAGAATGTTATTACATAATTATACATACAATTTTGTTTTGTTTTTTCATCAGTGCATATATATTTTACCTATAAGTCATGCATTGAAAGATTTAATGTAGGAAATAAAAAACAAATAATACAATCATACCTGGCACACTTTATAGGAAGTTCGTGCATTGGATGTTTGAATAAAACAATTTATATAGAAGATCTAATGGCAAATCGAAGCTAAAATAATAGTTTTTAAACCGTTTTTTTTTGGGTGTTTCCAATAGTCGTTAAGGCTTCATTGAATTGTCTATAATTTTAAACACCAAAAATATTAAAAATCCTTGTTGATATCTAAATTTATACAAGAAGCTGCGCTGTTTTTGAATTTGGCAAGTATTATCTTGTAAACAAATCATGAATATATCGCTACTAAAGAACAACACACAGAACAAAGGTTTCGGAACATGTCTAATGATTGTATACCCAACAAATGCTTCCTTTTAACAAAAAATTTAAAAGTTATCACATCAGTTGTTCAGTGCTTACGACTTAAAAGCCCATTTCAGGTTTCTGAGAGACTGTGCTATAACTTGCATTTTACAGAATTGTAGAGCCGTCATTGTTCTACGATCCCAAATGGGGTGAAACAGTTCTCTGAAAATTACATTGAAATTTTATTTAATGTTTGATCCGTTAAACGATCGGAGAGAAATTTAAAACAAAACAACAGGTAGTTTAATACAACTTTAAAGGGTTGTAAGGCGAGATTACCGTGTGATAAATATTATAACATTTGGATCCTTAAAGTTTTCCGATCTAAGTCTCGGAAAGCACCACTCAGTTTTCAAGTGTTTAGTTTGTTTTTAATTGATCTCGTGCTCAGCGGTCGTTAAAGAGAATAAGATCATGAGAATACAGGTTGCATGTGTCGGATGTAATTCTGCCACATATAAACCTAACCGCAGCGGAGCGGTTTAGTGCAATAAGCTCCAAAAGTCCATAAACATGAAAGGCCTCTGTATTATTCATATTAATGATTTGTGACATACTTATTTAGTACAAATATAATATAGGCTATGACAAATACTCTTTAATTAATCATTTCATAAACTTTTTTTAGCCGTAAATAGTTATATCCAAGCTTCTTTTGGTTTAGCAATTTAGTAAGCGTTTGTAGCTGTGTGCGTAAATCAATAACGGGTTGAGTCCCAAGTCTGGAGGTATTCTGTGGAATTTTATAGTGGATTCGTTGTAGGCAGTTTTTTTACCAGGGTTACACAGATGACCGAAGTAAAATAAGTGCTATGGGCAGTGCAGAATACCCAAAAACTCTAACACTTCAGTAAATTCTTAAAACATACATTGAAAACCTAAATAATGAACCAGATACAATCGAGTACATCGGCTATTATTAATATAAATTAATTGGATCATTACGTAGTTTATTCATCGAAAATTACACATTAAATATACACAAAATGACTGTCTGGTGTCACTATGAGTAAAATTAATTTCGCATATACAGAGGACTGGAGACGTGCGTCATACAAACGTCTCGACTTCTACGTGCCTGTCTCTGTGTTTAATATTTAATGTTACCTAATTAAATGATACTTTATGACGCTGACCTCAACTTAAATCTAATCACTTATAAATTTATTGTGTCATACCATTTGTATTTGAAATGTTATTAATTTTTATTAATATATAATTTAAGTAAGATTTTAATTATTTAAAAAAATCTTATATGTTAATACTGTTTCCCGCTATTTTACCTGCGTTTAATTTATGTTTTACATACTTAGAATATATAGCAGAATAGAAATTAGAATTATGAAAGCAAAACAACACTTTTTATCCTGTCCCGCGGGAATTTTACAATTAATTAATGTTACTAAAATTGTGGTACATAAATATTAAAGTCTGCATCGGACGTTTGACATAAATAGCATACATAAGTGATAAGCTTTATTTGATTCCGCGGAAATAAAAAAATGCTTTCAATACCAAATATAATTATGGGACGAATTTAAAATTTTAAACGTGCAAAGTCGCAAGATATTAGTAGTTGTACATAACGTGGTAATGATAGTCCAATGCGTATTTTATATCCATATAGATATTATTCACATAAACTATATAGTCGCCTCGGAATGGTGCTATCAATCACATTCAATTACTAACATGAAACCAATGAATTTATTTGATGTATGTTCAGCCTTCATTTCTTTCCAAAATAGAAATAAACCAGTATACATTGACAGTAGTAAGGAGATTGTTATTTATGTTCAATATTATAATATTGCGTATATTACATATGACATTTAAGGTTTCATTTCCTGGTTAACAACAAACTACATAACCAAAAACAGTTACTTCAATATCACTTCATATAATAAATCCTGAATGTCAGAAATAACTTAAATATTTCAACACGAAATAAACAACTTATATGTAAATAAGTAAATGTAAGTTATCTAATTTAATCTCTATAAGAGTTATCTGCATATGTGACTTAAGCATGTTTGCCTTGAGCTGCACCGTGTGACTAACCATCACATTACATCAAGTCAATTATAAAACTCAATATTTTTTAATTGGTAATAATTGGTGCAAATAATTCATATTCATATTAAACAGACAATTTGCTGTGAATTATTGTTACGTCATATTTTTACACAGATGATAAGGACCAATATTGTTCCTATTTTTATTTTCACTATTGAACATGACAAGCTTAAAAAAATGCTTAAATTTACTAAGACATAATAAACAATAAGTATGTTGTTTATTCAAAGTGTGAAAATGTTAAAAAAATCACATAAAATAGTAAATATATAGAATATAATAAAATAAAAAAACGTTATCACAACATATATTTACGATTGCCTTGTTTGTCTACTAGATATTTTCTATAGATACACATAGTGATATCTCGTGAAAAATCCCCATTGGTATAAAAAAGAAACGAATTGGTTTTCTGACATGAGTTTTGAGTTATAATCCAGAGTTGGTGAGAATATTATTTGAAGAGGTTCCACATAGTTCCTAGGCTTCTTTGCCTATACCAGATAAATACAAATTAGACTGACTGAGCTTGAAAACCCATTAAATAGTAATAGAAGAATATTGAAAATTGCTTCAACAAAATGGTTTATTTTGTTTTTTCCTTTGTTCTTCTATTGATGGAATAAAAGAATACCATATTCATGCGATCTAACACAAAATTGACCTAACATATAAAAAATTAGTATATTTTATATTATAAAAATGTATGTAAGTCTACCGATTCATATGTCATGTTACATATAAACTCCTAGGGATAATCCATATTGATTGAACTTATTTTTACAACAGAATATTAATAAATACATATTTTTAATCTTTATTATATGTAAGTTGTTTTTGTTTATTTTATAAAAAATCTTGTTTCTTATACCAATAAATAAATACCCTTAAAGATGTTACTATTAAGCAATGAGTCTTCACTGAAAATGCTTTCTACAATAACTACTTATGTACTCCTCCCTCTTATGAATTTTACATTGATATTATTATTTAATTTCCATCTAAGATACTACACCATTATTATAATTAATATTTTAATTATTACTTTTTCACAAACCACTCACTTTTACTCTTTTAGAAGATAAATAACTGATCTAAATATTGGTGATTTTCAAATACGGAAACACAAAATAAATATTAGCAAAAAAATAGAAATGAGCATGTGATTTATAGTTTTAACAAATTATTTAAAATGACTATTACATTTTTATGACAAATTGATGTCATTCTCAACATATTTTTTAATTAAAAAAAATAAGGCTGAGAATTAAGTTTGATTTATGTAAATTCTTTCATTGAGAAAAACAATACAATTAAAAACTGCTTATTTTATATAGAAATTCTAAAAGAAAAAAAACCTAATTAAAAAAGTACAACTTATTACAATCATCATAAACCATTATGAGTTCTTTAGAAATGCTTAAGCATAATGTTGAAAGTGATTAAAATACTTAATGGTGACACTAATCACTTTAAGAGCTGTTGTATATCATCAATAATATGAGTTTATATCAAATTTATAATGAACAACTAATAAATAAATAATTTAATTTAAAAAATACTTAAAAGATTTTAACACTAAATATTTACTAACAAAAAAAACACTACTAAGATATATAGGATCTTATATTGCAATTTATGCAAAATAATACAGATGATAATCAGTTAAATTAAATCTGTTGTTTTGAAATTTGGATATTTCTGTATTTTACCAGCAAAAGATCATAAGAATAATTACTTGCTTCAGAACTAATGCTATGAAATAAAGAAAACAAGCGAAACATATATTTTTTAACCAGAAACGTACTTGTAAGTAACTTATGGTACTTAATTCATTGATTCATTTTTTGCTCTTATTTTAAATATAGCTGGTGCCTTACCTCACCACTACGAGCTGCAGGAGAATTTTCTTCGATTTCGTAAATAATATGTGGCAAACCGGCTTCGCCGAGTAAAGAAAATCCAAATCCTAAGTTGTCACAACGATTCAGGACCACTAGTCTTTCGTCAGCCATATTCAGTATACAGCAGCATTGGTCAATATCCCTCTAAGGATTTCACTTCTACCACTTTTTAACTTGTCATAAAAGACGAACGCAATTTATATTACTCAATAAAACTAATGAAAAGATTCATAATTACAACGTACGATAGCAAACGCACCCAGCAAAACGACGATGAGCACAGATAAATAAAAAAATATTTTTTTTGAGGTTTAAATACTGACCATAAAGTATTTTGAGTATGTTGGAGAATAAAAGTAAATAGGGATGATCCACAGATATGGTAATAACATAATTTTGTTCAATTTGAGATTTGTGACTTATAAGCAACAAAAGCAAAGTTCAATAAAGAATGTATTTACAGTTAAATCCAAAGGTCTGAAAAATTACATTTCTAAATTAAATATTACTTTAGTACACTTTCGATTAGAAAGTGTTAATGTCCCTCAATGTGTAATCTCAGCAAAAAAAATGTCTTTATGACTTTATGCTGTTATTTATATTAAATGTTTTAATTATTATAAGTTGTTTTATAATAGATTTAAATTCTAATTGGTGTGCAACAATATATTATTGAGCTATTTATTTATAGCTTTTTGCAGCACATAGCACTAGAAATTAAATTTATATTCGATTAGTGTATTCTTGTTTTTAAAACTAATCGACGCTTTGTAAGAATACATCAATTGTATGTCAAACAAAAGTACTTTATATTATATTTTAAAAGCTTGGCACAGCAACAATCTTACTGCGCTTCTTTTGTATTGCTGTATGTAACAGTCTTATTATTTAACTCCTGACGGTGGTGTCGTCTATCTATGAAGTGTGTCACAGACTGTCAGTTGTCACTTGTCATTTAACACATTGTCATTTGTTCATTATAGTTTTATATTTTTCAGATATCACTACTTAGTACTTAGTGCATGTTGGTCACGTCACTAATCTCGATACCCAATTGTTGTGTAACTTGTTTTTGAAAAGTTAATATTCTTTAATCATGTATATTGTGTCGAATGTAGTTAAAGTTACTATTCCTAACTATTTGGCAAGTTTACCTATCCCTGATTCCATAGGTGGCTGGTTTCGACTTGGTGGTGAGTGTATTTTCCACAAACCTCCGGCTAAATGTAACGATGAGCTCGTGGTGTTTTTTTTATATAAATATTAGGTCAATCAATTTTAGGTAGTTTTCTTTGTTACTTAATTACCTTTTTCTTTTAAAATGGTTATTAAATTATTAAATAATGACTTTTACGGAATATATATATATAATTTTACTATACTTACTATATTTTTTTATTAAATTTTAATCAATGTGAAATGACTAAAAAATGTCTAATCATGTACCATAAAATGTAATTAACTATACAGTTACTTTTGTCAAGGCCATTGACATACTTTCAAGTAATTGTGGTGTTATAACTTTATTCTTAGTAACAATGTTAATAATTTATAGCATGCAATTTCGAAGTTTTCTTACTCTTTTTTTAATTAATAAATTATTTACTTTTATTATTTTTAGAATTTATAATAGTTTTATTTCACTTGCAGTGCGTGATTGGCTAGCATTAATTCCTCCAACTCTTGCTATTGGAGGTATTTCTTACTACTCTTATCAAACTATTAAAAAGGCAAATGAAGCTGGCAATGGACAAGTTAACCCGAGCATCAGGAAGGATATAAACAAAGTTGTAGATTTCATTGACATTGAAGATATTACAGAGAAGGCATCTTTGTGTAGATGTTGGAGGAGCAAGAACGTAAGTATATAATTATATATTTGGAAACATATCCTGATGACAAATTTTATACATACAAACATATCCAGGTCATAGTTAAATTTCTTCTAATAGAATATCTACCCTCATGTGAGAAGGCATATATACTGCATACATAACCTAATTTTATCTAAAGTCTTAAAAAAAGTGATATATGGATAATAAGATTGAGGTTGATTTAAAAAAAACATAGTGCAACAGTATTAATTATCACAGATTTCATTTCTAGTGACACCAATTCTTACATTTTCAAACAAAACAGTGGGAAAATGCATGCAATTGCATTCCATTGTATACTGTTTTAGCTTTAATTTATTATTATAGCCATAAATCAAGGAGGATATTTGACTCCTTTCTTAGTATAAATTTTATAATGTACTAAAATTGTACTAAATTTGTAAGAAAGAAGCATCCTCACTTTCTAGTTAACATTTTATTGTTGTGTACATCTTTCCTCTCGCTTTGCTTTTATTGAAGTTATATTAAAAGAGGGACAGAAGTGTGGAACTGTGTGCACTATATGACTTGACCAATGAGTTGCATAGTGATTGGTGGAGGATTGACCTACAGATTTTACCAATACATTTTCTGAGAGAACATAATGTTAAGCAATGTAAAGGCCTCCTCTCCCTTTCGAGGAGAAGGTTTGGAGCTTTCTCAACCATGATGCTCCAATGCGGGTTGGTCCATACATGTGGCATATTCTCATCCAGGTTTCCACACTAAGTTATACTTCACTGTCAAGCATACAATTAATGATAAACACTAATTAAGCACATGGATTCAGTTGTGTTTACTTGGGGTTCGAATTCAGAATCATTGGTTAAGTTTCACATATGTGTATAACTATTATCTGCCATCATGCCTACATAACATATATGAGCACTGTAATGCTTGGTCTTTTTTTTAAGTGGGTTTTCTAATGATTGGCCAATTATATCATTGAATTATTTAATTATCTGTATATATTTATTTTCTTAAATAAACATAATGCCAATTATGAATCAGAGTTGAGGAAAATATTTTAATAATTCAGATTTTTTTAAGGCAACTTCTCAGGAAATTTGTTATAAGTATTCAAACCATAAATGTTATCTCATTATTTCAATCTTCATATTTTGTTTCTAAGAGATAAATTATTTGTTATCTATACTATCTTGTGTTTGTGTTTATTCTATTTAACCCCAATGTTTCGAAACTGAATAGCATTTGTAAGTAGTAAGCTTTATTGTGTGAAAACAGTATTAATAATAATTTAGTATACCATAAAAGTGAGAGTAACAATAACTATATGTTAAAAATTATTTCAGTGGCCGTATTGTGATGGAGCTCATGGTGCTCATAACAAAGCTACTGGTGATAACACTGGACCAGTGGTTATAAGACATAAGGAAAGTAAGTAATTAATATATAGTCGTGTTTTGTGGTGTGGTGGAGAAACAGAAAAAGTGATCAAAACAGCTCGGAATAATTACTTTTTAACAGCATTTATTAAAAAAAATATTATTCATAAACTATTATATTTCAGTGTAAAAGAAAGGTCAATATTTTAAAAGTTTTGGATGTTTTTATATATTATCTGCTTTCAAGAAATTTGTTAAATTTAACATAACCAAGATGTGTGTAGTTAGACATAGGAAAAATGATGATGATATAAACTAACATTCTTATGAATGAATTTATAAATATTTATAAAAAATAGGACAAATCAGAGTTGTTGTAAGACAATATAACTTTTAAAAATTGCTTCAAAGTGGTTTTGTTATGTAATGCGTTTTTAATTTTAAGTATTATTGTTACCAGTTTTAAATGAACAATCACAATAAAGTTTCGCATTTCTATTGCTTTTAATTTTTTTTTCTTTATAAACTCTTACACAAAATTAAAAAAAGTATCGAAAAATCATCCCTTATTACCTTAGCATTAATCACATCACAGACTTGTTTCGTTCTAAATTAAAAATAAATTAATATTATAACCACATGCCAATCATAAAAAAATCCAACATGACCAACTCGATTATGATAATTACAAATATATGGCACAGGTTATTTTTGTATATTTTTACATAAATATTTTCAATACTATTTATATTATATAATTTAATATATAACTCAATTTTTCATATAAGATAGAATATTTAGCAAATCTTTTTACTTAAAAAATATATATAACACAAAACATTAAAAAAAATTACCCAAAAATGCAATATAAATTAATATTTATCATATGTAGCTTCTTGAAGTAGAACATTTAAATAGTTATACACATCATTATCAATAGTTATCACATACATAGATCGCAAGATATGTGGCTCAAATATTAGGTCATACATCTAAAACATAATCTTTCTTAATCAAATTCAGTCTTGTTATTTTAAAAACTCTTATATAACTTCGTGGCTCGATACATTTACGTCAATACTTGATTTGACAAAAATTTGTAAAGTATTGAAGGAACGAACATAGTCTTCACAACTGAAAAAAAAAATGGTCAAAGTTATCTATATGTAACTTATGTAACTTTATATTAAACTATATTATATTTATTATGTTTTTGTTTTATGGAACGTTAACACTAGCTTATTCTTTACACATTATATTTTATAATTATTATTATGCGAACAACCTTGCATGGTATGGTCATATTTTACTGTTGTGTTACTGAAGATATTTTTCACAGGTAATTAAAATTGTTCAAAATTGTAATATAAATGTATTTGAAATGAAAAATATATTTGATTATATTACCTCAATTCTTGTTTCAGCGACAATTTCTTCATTTCGTAAAAGTTCGTGCTTTAATCCATTTTTCTTCCTGAAATATATTTGGGAGCATTAAGTTTTGGGGGTATATAAAGGTGATATTTTAGAGGGAGAACTTTAAATTGTCAAAAAAAACAATTTGTATCTTCATGAAGATTATTTGAGTCGAGATGGCCCAGTGGTTAGAACGCGTGCATCAACCGATGATTTCGGGTTCAAACTTAGGCAAACACCACTGAATTTTAATGTGCTTAATTTGTGTTTATAATTCGTCTCGTGCTCGACGGTGAAGAAAAGCATCGTCTAATTTCAACGAAATTCTGCCACATGAGTATTCCACCAACCCGCATTGGAGCAGCGTGGAATATGCTCCAAAAACCTTCTCCTCAAAAGAAGAGGAGGCCTTAGCCAGCAGTGTGAAATTTACAGGTTGTTAATGTAAAAAATGTAATTTATTTTTTAATATGACTTAGGGCATTCGGCTTCTGCGATTGGCGATTGGTGAGATCATATCCTAATATCATAATTGCATTTTGGGAAAATAGAATGAGGGTTAGATAGTATAGGTATTAGTATTTATTACAAACTGACTAATTCAGTGTTATTGCTATTGCGGAAGTTCGTTCGTGGATAGAGCAAATATTGTACTTACTGTTATGGAGTGTAATAAATAAATAATGTATTACTAATAATACTAAGTTCCACTTTTTGGCCAAACTTATTTATTATTTTATTGGTGACATTTAATAAGTAGATTTCATGAAATTTACGATTGATGCAGTATCTTTAAAATACAGTAGATAATCATATCATCCGGAACGGTATAAGAATCAAGGCTAGTAAGCGAAAGGCAATAATTTAATCATGCAGTCCGATAGACATAGACAAATGTAAAATAGCTAGGCGGATGAGTAAATGACATGAAATGATGAATGAAACTTGTTCTAGTCACTAGTAAGTGGTTACACAATGGCATGTAAGAAATAGTAACAATTTCTTATATCACTAGTGCGTCTTTATCCTAGGGAGCTAAGATGTTACAAGAGGTACTAAAAATTGCAGTTTGGCGGCAGAATATCTAGTGAGTGGGTGGTACCTAGCCGGGCGGCTTGCACAAAGCCCTAGCACAAAGTTAAATACTATAATATTATGCTAACTAACTACGAACACATTTGACATAATATCTTAGTACCCGAGGCTGGCTGCTTCTTGGCAATGTTTTATTGAAGAACAAACAAATAAAGAAAAAACTTATTTTTATGGGCGCACCTCTCGGCTGTACGCAGAACAAATCACCAAAAATTTTATCATATTTGGATGTATGGAATGCATAGAACATTCCTAAACTCATTTTTATTTACTAAGATAAATTTATAGATAATGAAACTTAAAAAATCCATGTCGTCATAATTCAAAAGAAATATTTATTAACATAAAAAAATCCAAAGTCAAAGAGCAAAGATTTATTACCTAGTCGTCCTCCCTATATCGTTAGACAGACAATACATGTTTATTTTATTATTCCTAAAGAATTGAAATAAGATGAAAATATTCTTTGTTCAAGTAGACTCTTAAAAGCACTTTTGAGTTGCCATGTTACTGAAATTAATGGAATACGTAACTATAAATCTACAACATTTTTGAAATGTACAATGTGCAGAGAATAAAACTCTTTTTCTCACATAAATATCACAAAGACATATTATTTTATGGTAGGAGTGTGTATATTACGAAAGAAAAGTGTCAGGACGTTTGGTTTCCACTTGTGCACTTCACAATGCGTTTCCGTCCCACTTGACCGCTTCCTACGCAGCTCGGCAGCTCGCGGGAATGTATCAAATTACCTCACACAATGCTTGAGCTGTAACTTCGTGCTCGCCGGGAACCCACTAAATAAATAGTCTACCCAAAGGTTAATAAAAGACTTAAAAATGTGGACCCCTGAAGCGAATTATAGCGTTGTGTTTTATTTGTGTAGGTTGATAAAATTGATTAAAGTTTAGAGATATAAATAGTAGTTACAAGCGTTGTATGTTATTAAGAGATTATTGATAGGATATTTTTCCACTATTGTTCAACTTTCCGTTTTATTACGCAAATCTACAGTACTGTACTCATACATATTATGCTAATAGGTAGTCATAAAAGAGATCAACAAGTAGGATTATTTTATGCCAGAGATATAAGTGTGCTAGGGACAGTCAGAATAAATATTCTCTAAAAAATCCTATATATTATAATTTCCTGAGACTTACAAGTATATCCGTCTCCATACAATAAGAGCAGAGTAAGCGAGAACGACGATGCTGCAGGTAACCGCAACCATAATGCCTGCAGCGGTGCCGACTGGCTCGCCACGTGTCGCCGCGTATCGTCTCTGAGAATCCTTGCGCACTGGTTCCTCTGCTATAGATATTATGCAAGAACACAAAATATAATTAAAGTTTCTTAACAACTAAACATTAAATTATAGATAATTGCATAAAAAAATTTAAGACTAGTTTTTTTTAATGTTACATTGTGAATAAGTATTTTTTACAAGTGGCTTAATAATTAGGACGCGAAAAATTTTTCAAGCAGGCAAGGATGTAGGATGACTTTTGAATCCCCATTTTACAAGAATATCAAATTATTATACTTAACAAAAAATTTAATTTTTAATTTTTTTTTACCTTACTACATATAAATTGTCATCTTTAGTTAAAATTTCGTTATTTGTAATCTTGTCTAGGTAATTTATGTATGACTCTTGGCATGTCTCAGTTACTTTTAACATTGATTTTTTGAAATAACGAACCTTGAAGGAACTCAGCTTGAGAATCAGGTACAACCGGCACGTCAACTTTACCGTCTTCAGCATCTTCTGGGAATGTTGGTAAAGCGGGGGTGTCGTCTTTAGAGTGCAACATGTCGAATACTTCGGACCTGATGAAATTGAGAAAAAAATTCATTGATCTATTTAGTCGAGTTAGTAAAAAAGTGTCTGTGGTGGAAAAAAATAAATTTTACTTATTTCATTCAGATAAAAAAAGTTACAGACCGGTTGAGAGTATTTTAACTTATATTATCGTCTAACAGCTATTCACGAAATAACCTAAACAATTCATGCAAGGGATAATATATAGGAAGTGTTTACGCCAACGTATATACATATTATAAATTCCTTTTAAATGACCGCCTATTACCTATCTGTAACGCCTAGACTAGGCGTAGGACCAACGGTTTTACCACAATAACTTCTAAGAATTTCGAGACAAAAACTTTTTTAGACTGACACTGAATTCCCACGCGAGAATCCCGATATTATGCGTAGCCTTACAAGTGAGACACTGGAGTCTAGACTAACAAGGCGGTTAAAGTTTATTATAGTAACTGGCTGTCGTTTTGTACACATAATAGGTACTACATGTTATAAGATAATAGAATCACGTGTGATTACGTTACAAGTCTGCTTTAAGTTAAAAAAATACAGAGAATTTTAAATCATTACCTGGGAAGCATCAACATTACCAAAATTATACGTAAAAGATATATATATATATATTGGATTATATACACGACAACTTTCTAGTGTTTAATCTAATCGACATTCCTATGTATAAGTCTTCAAGTACGATCACATATTTATCACATTTGCTGTGAATATATACATTTTGTACAATTTATCTAACAACAAAAAAAAAACGTTCGTGTAAATTAAATTTTCCAGTCCCACGGTTTTTAATGTTGTAATGATTCACTGTTAGTTGTTACTAACACTTCGATGTTAGGTGCGCTGTACCGTTCTAAGTCTCATGTTAATCTCCAGTGTCTGATTTGGATTATAAGGGTATTGTGAATAGATATTTTGTATCTAGAATCTATTTTCCTAATGCATCTATATAGTAAAAAATTAAGTAATAATTTGGTGCACAAGAGTAGTCCGGTAAGAACCGGAGTTATTTTTAATAAGTTAAAGTTTCATTTCAAAATCTAAAGTTTCACGGGTTTTGGTTTTGCATTAATATCTATAGTGTAGGTACAGTGGGTACTAACCACTTATTAGTCATTCTACCAAACTTGTCTACTGTTTTAAAATAAGTTGAGTGTCATTACAGGAGCAAGGTTCATAGCATCTTGATGTCATGGATATGTTGGTTGACAGGCCATAGACTGTGTAAACAGTTGTTTACATTTTATGCAGCATCAGCGTTTATGGGTGATGATGTCACACTGGATTGGGTAACCTATTTATTGTTTGTTAATGAATAATATTATTTATATCCTAGTTTTGTCTACAGTTACCTGCTAACTCCATCTTTGTCGTCAACTAGAAGCTTCAAAAGCGTTGCATTTGCCTCCAAAGTCTTGTATCGGCTGTTGTCTTCAACCTCTTTCAATAAGCTAGGCGGTGTTGCATCTTGTGTCACCGTGTCTTGCAACGAGTCGTGACTCTGGCATGGTGCTGTACCTATAACATTATTTTTTACTATCATAACCAAGCTGGATGCAAGTAGTCGAAGATAGATCACAATGGCGTGCAATTGGAGAGGCCTATGTCCAGCAGTGGACAAGTATGGGCTGCTGATGCTGATGATGACCATAACCAAGTCTATGTAACGATATATTTAAAAGTACCCTAATCTTTGTTAATGTTATAATTTATTAAAATTAAAGTGCTCGTTCCACTTATGTACAAAAATATTACTTATAACGAAGAATCAAATATTTCAATTAGTGGGTCATGCATGTCTCCACTGTGCGCTTAACGGTTCTTCAAGCCCAGTCCTCTCGAATCTTATGAAAATTTGAATTTACGTTTTAACGCGGACGAGTTAAAAGATGTGACTCATCAGTAAGCAAAGATCTAAGATACGGTAACCTCATAATTTTGAAGTGAAAGTAACTCAACTAGACAAATCTACAACATAGTTATTTTATTTATGACCGATGATTAGTGTCCCACCGCCTATTGTCGTGACAGTGTATATATAATGCACGATTAGTGTTAATTAGTCGAATAAATAACCTTATTTAATTCGTAATGAGTTTGAAGAAGTCCGTTAGTTGTATTTAGGTCCTGTACTTTTATATTATTTTGTTAACCTTACCCTTCATGAAAATAATGACTACATAGTTGTTTCATTAAATATAATTAAGAACTTATTATTATTATATATGAGAAATTGTATTGACGCTTGTCGCTTAATTTAATTCGATTAGCTGGAAGAGTAATAATAATATATTCAATTAATATTGAAATAGTATCTACTTCAGACTAATGAGCATTTTATGTTATTTTAATGATTATATAAATTAAAAAAATATACATAACAATATCCATCCTATTTCATACATTAAATTTCTACGGCGTTCTTTGTTGGGGATTTCATAGTTGTTTAAATTATAAAAAGGCTTTGTATAAAACGAGATGAGCATAAATAGCAGCGTTATTTCTTTTTGTCCCGTTTGTTGCACGCGGCAGCTGCCGGAAAAACGACCATTGGAGTTTCCGTGCGCAATCCGATTAAAATCAGATTATATACAACCCGATGCAGTTTCAATTACGATATACCTTAAAAGTACTCACAACATAATGAATCTGTAATGTGTTCCTTATTTAGTCGCTATTGCAAATTAAACTTCTTTAAATCATGAATTGTTACTTTTAACAATTTTCAACTATGTCCATTAGATTATCTGGTAAATACTAAAACGCTTACTATATCAGTTGATAAATTATTTTGTAATAGCGCAGGTTTCCCTTTTTTGTCATACCTTCTTCGTGTGATCAAGCTCGAAGAGTATGTAATCGTTAGAAGACTGGTTTACTTTACAAATATTTCGAAACACGTGCATTTAAAACGTTTTAAAAATCATCCTTATCCGCTTGTGAATTGGTTAAGTGCTCACTTATCTTGAATTGTTCAAATAGCCATGTCGTTACTGACGCGTCATAAACTCACAAAATATACATTAAATTAGGCATGTTACAATGATACCTAAAAAAACCCTTTTTTTAGTAATATTAGGTAGGATTTTTTTTATTGACTAATCCTGTAACTATCTACGTTTTTATTACATTTAAACGCAGAACTATTAATTTCTTTAGCTATAAATATCCTAGCCTTGTTCGAAAGTGTATAGACTTTCAGGTTTGTGCTCAACTAAGTGAATTCAAACCAGTTGCAAGTTTGATACACTCACAGAACAATTAATGGATATTCGAAATGGCATCAAAATTAATAGAACTTAATTAATTAAATTTTATTTCAGTATAGATATGGGATAAATATTGTAAGATATTATATATAGATGTATATGAATTGTATAATAGTTTTTACATTTTCTGCATCGTTAATGCCACCTCTACTAAGTTTATTGTTCTAAGGATAAACTGCAGTTAAACTATACTAAGATATACGTGTGTAATATATTGGCATCGAAAGTGGCCAAGATTTCTCGTCGGGCCAACATTTTTTCCACTTAAAAGTACCCAGGGTCGGCCTTACTTATGTTATATGTATGAGAACTCTCACGTGCGAAGGAGAAAGGTAACTCATGTAGCTTTGCGAACAATAATGACTGATTGGTCTTTTTATCGTTTAGCGAGATTATTAGATTGCAACTAAATGTGCTGAATAGCGATCTTAGAACTTTCTCATTTTAATGCTTAAAATTATTATTCGTCCATTTAACAAATATTAATACGACATAACCAAGACTATGTCGTAAAAAAAAAACTATATATGTATAGTATATTTATGTGAGTTCATTTATCACTAGAGAATCGAAGGCGACTATGACCACTCACTTTCAGTCACGTATAAGCACTCATTTAGGACACGAGAGCCTTGGTGATGTTGGTGATAGGCGAAGCTAGTAAGTAGACAGCTCGAATTGTCATATATTATGTTCTAAAACGTTTCTGTATATGTACGGATTTAACGTATGCACAAAAAATAGGTAACTTCAAAGTTCAATTATAGTTTTTCAAAAATACAATTATTTTTTTTCAATAAAATAGACCGTATCATTAATAATTTATCTTCTTATAGTCAAGTGATCATCTTTCTAAAGGTAAAATAATACGGAGCCGACGCTGCGAAAGGTCATACTAAGGTAAATGAGTAACATAACATGTTGTCTTCATGGACGTACTTACTCATATGAGTCACTAGACTACGTGTAAATTAATAAAAAATACGATAGACGCGTTCAGAAATAACACTTAATCATTACAGGCAATATTTAAAAAAAACCCGATATATTTCTGTCAACATTTATGAATCGCCGAAATCATTCTGAGTCAACCGCGATCTCACCTGGTTCTAAGAACATGTTGTGATTATCATTAAGTTGCAATTAGATTGTACCGATGACCCGCTGTGAATAATGATGTCGCTTCTTAGTCGGAAAATTGCTTTGTTGAACGGGATGTGATATAACAAGTAGCTGCTAGCTAATAAATATTAAAAGGAAAATCATTGAGTGTTCAGAATGAATAATTTTCATTCATAATAATGGACACAATTATATGTAAAATTCCTTTTGACGTAGATAGCTATTAATCAGACGGCTTAGGAATATAATACAATTTCAAACTTATAGATAGAGCATGTAGAAAAACTTGTGGATACATTAAGTAATTCCGTAGACTTATTGTTCTTAATAATGATAAATATTATTCTTATTATAATGATTTTTAAATATACAACCGTAACAACTGAATTTGCATACGTTTGATGGTATAATTAAATTACTTTATTGATTTTAGAGTTAGAAGAATTGTAAATAGCATGTTTAAACGTGTTAAACTCTAGCTTGAATTTGGTTGATAAACATTTTCGTATATTTTAATGACTTGGAGAAATGTTTTTATAAGATATATATAGATACCTAATACCTAACCTAACTTAAAATTAAAATTACGCACTCAAGTATGACTTAAATACAATATAAAGGGGAAAGAATAAGAAAATTATTACTAATTCTAAGCTATGTTTTTTATATTCCAAGGTTAAGATACTGTACAAGTATTAATGTGTTAATGTTAAAGCACACCAATTTGTGTTGTTTATTAGGAGGTTTTCTTTCAGGTAACCTTGAAAAATTTTGTACAGTTTATTATTTCACATGTATTTATTTCTTGTTTATAGCTTAGCTGTATTAACAAAATTAATTTAAATTCAATAAAAACAATCATTATAGTGAATTTCTGTTTATTCACTATATAGGATATTATTATAACAGAGTTATTCGGTATAAACGAGACTCTTACACAGCCTTCGAAGTTTTGTCAAGACAGTGAGACCAGGACTTTTCCGCGGACAATGATATTTAGACAAAGACAATTTTACTATTTTTTACTAATTAGATATATCCTAATTGAGAGTAATTTGATTACTTTATTACAGAAGTCCCACTGCTGAGTAACGGATACCATTTTTTTTTATTAAAAGAAGGTTTTTTTTTTTAAATTAAACTGAAGCAATCAATCTGTAACAGCCAACATTCTTGCTAAATTAAATTAAGTGAATATTTCTTTTTAACAATGTTGGGTACTGGTACTTCTAAGTTGCGAAGATTAAATCAGCAATGGGAAGTCATTAAATTTTATTAACTATTGACATGCAATCGATTTATTGTAAACAGCTTGCGAGAAATTCGTGGGACTCCGTTTTATTATAAATGAAAGTTAGCAGGTGGCTTAGAATTGAGTGCATTAAATCACAAGATTTAATAATTAACATTCATGAACATGGTATATACTTAAATGAAGATTTGTAGAATATTGTTTTGTATCACTGTATTGTCGTGTAATTCGTTCAAAAAAACATTAAAACACATACGTCATTAAAACGATCATTACAATAATGAGGTTAAATAAGATTATTATCAAAGGAAAAATTACTTGACTCACCTAAAGCAGCCACAACCACCAAATACAAGAACTGGTACTGGGCCATGAGTCACGAAGGACCTGAGAACACAAAGACGTGATTAAAACGAACCCGTTTACTATTTATTAATTAAAGTTTGGTACTTCAAGTATATGTTGAAATAAAGCGTAGTTAATTTCATGCTAGATATTGAAACAATAGTCACAATAGTTTGAGAATTGTTGATACAAGTCTACGATAAGACCAAGTCTTAATATTAATTCTTAAATATCAAATACCTACTCGTAACAAATAGTAGTAGATACTTTGAAAATCACGTTGCAAATGGACTCTTTTTACTGTAGTTAAAAGATAATTTACTTTAATGTAGGTGGATATGTTATTTCACATGACTAGCGTTGTTTTTTTATTATTAAATATAAATTCAATCTTGCTTTTTTTTACGATCATAATTTATAATTATTAATGTCTAGCTTAAGGACACGGCCTCGAAGATCGTAGTATTTTTACATAGTAGTAATTTCATATTTATCGGTAACTTTCAATAGTTTATTTTTATTTATTCTGGAATCATCGTAGCGAAATATAATGCATATTTTTAAAGCTTTGAAACACACAACGTTTCATTAAAATCGGTACGATAGTACGATAGTTTTTTCGATTGCAATGTAAAGGACATTGCACCGATCGGACAATATACAGTTTTTTAATAACACAGATGAATCTCTTATAAATAAATTTTATTATTAAAATAAAAAAATAAACCTTTTGCATTGTTTTCGCTATTGTTTTTCATTATTTTTAAATGTATGTTTTACGTTATAATTACCCATAAGCATATAACACTAAATAATCTGAGCTTAAAAGTCAAGTGAGTTACCACATTATCAAAAACACGATAAGCAATTACATACTACCTAGACACATACTACCAATATCTTACATAAAACTTGTCTTATATTTAAATAATTTGCCTTTTCTCACTTATCAGATAGTAGTATCAGCTGTGGTTGGACAATTGCCCGGTACATATGAAGATAAGCGAATGTAATACTTATATTGATAATAATTAATAGGTATACAAATATCATATCATCGCATGAATATTTTACCACAATACAAACAAACGATAAGCAAACTTAAAATACTTAAATAATCCCGCGACAAATACATTCATATTGAGATCACTTGTTTGTTATAAAAAACAAAACAATATCACGATATGTTGTTTACAAATAACAAGAACAATTTCAGTATAATTGAATTTTTGATTAAAAATTTAAGATATATTTACATTATACAAACACTGATTTGTGTATAGTAGTAAATGTCAGAATTACTGGCTTAACCAAAGCGGATATAAAATATAAACGTAAGTAATGAAAAAGATTATGTGCAGTAACATTTCTGGAGTAAGAAATAAATTATACCTTAAAAATGAGAAACTTATTGCATAATTACAGTAAAAGAACCCAATACAACGAAGTCTTCGAATTCAAGAATAAGGTATAATATGTTACACTGAGAAGGGTAACTCAGAATAAACATAGATTGATAGAAATAACACAGATCGGGAAACAAAGGGCAAAAATCTCCTTCGTTTACTTTTATCCTAATATATTTAATCACTTAACTCTAACAGCTTTATATATTTTATTAATAAAAAACTGTTCGTAAAATATGCATACTATTATTAAACTAACTATTAGTTCGTGTCTGTATCCCACATTACATTTAAAATATAGGATTTGTGATTTTAAATTGAAATTACAATTTATTCATGAATTAAATTGATGAAAATAGCAAAACAATATTCACCGTGATTAACTTTCGTGATAACAGGAACTAGTTGTTATAATGAAGTACTAAAAATACCTGGACGCGTCGGGTTGATATCCAATGTTCACTTTTTAACTCAATTTAATCTCCACTTGCTTTGTCACTATTCGATCCGGTTTGACCACGGGTGCACAGTGCGTGCGCGTACGTCGGGCTCTTGCGGCAATCTGCGCTCGCGCACCCGTTGGGGCAGTGCCGCTGACCTCCCCGATGCAGGAAGTTCACGAAAAATCTTATTGTATAATGGATGCGGTACAATCTTTCACGTTTCAATGAAAAAATATTACGCTACATTACGATAATTAAATATCAGCTATAGTTCCTGTTTGCGTGATTCATTGATAAATAAGAAATTATATAAAAACAATCGATTTTTATGAAAAATATCGATATTTATTTGAGCAAGTTCTCATGCAATTTATAAATTTTAATGAAAATTCAAAAGTATGTATGTATAAAATAATAATAGGTAATTGATTCTTCTCGATACACTGAGGTCTTAACTGTTGCGATATTTGAATAGCACATAATTAGACGATAAAAATATAATCTCTACCAACACGTGTACTTATAATAATATTAGTATCTGCCAACATCTGCTATACAAGTCTTTGACTCACACATAGAACGTGTCGATACCACAATGTTTACGTCTCTGTATTCCTGGGTATAAATAACCTAGGGCGAGGTTAGCCGATGTAGAATCAAGAATGTGCTAAATTTATTTATCATCGTAGTTCTTTAGATACGGACACTAATAGAAATGAACTATTTTTAATTTATTTAAAATATACATTGTATATGTATTTATGTAATTACTTATTATGATTATCCTGTTCAGTTAAAGGAAATTTGGTATAAAATGAAGTTCTTAAATTTTGTATTTTATTTTATAAGCCTTTTACACTGGTTTTCTGAAATGGATTGTCAAACAGGTTTTATATGTATTTAGAGCAATTTTTTCTTATTTTTGTAGAAAATAAAACAGCAAGCTACAGGTTAATAAAAATTATGGTATAAATTAAGTTATATTAAAAATATATAAAATACAACATAGTGATATGTTTATAAGATAGTGAACGTTTAGTTTAGTCTATATTCAATGCCGTTCAAATTTTTAATCAAGCATGTGCGTTTTCATTACTTCATGTACTAGTGTGACCTCTCAGGAATTGAACTCTGCCCTAAGCGTCGCTGCTACATTTTCTGCACCTACGCTTCGTACTGTGCAAATACAATAGGTATATTTATTACGTTATAGAAGTACTATTCATATATGTATAAATGCTATAGAAAGGAAAGTTTTGTTTATTTCAAATCGAATAATTGATTTATGTAAAACAAATATATATATATATATATATATATTATTTTATATAGATTATAGAACATTGTTTCCAGGTTACCAAATTTTATGTTAATAAAGAAAATATTTTATAAATAAATTGTATATTTAATGTGATTAGATAACAACATCAACAGAGGATATAGGTAGTTCCGGTTTGCGATTTCGTAATGAACGATGATTAAACAATAACAAACAACTTACACCAAAGGCATAAGGTAATTTATGATAGAAAAACTCAATGGTTTTCTATTGGCCAGACCTGGGATTTAAAAACAGGACCTCGGCATCAACCTTACAGTTATAAGCTAGTCACGAGAAAACTAGAACGAACCAGAAGAATAATCTATAAAATTTAAATTTACACAATTTCTATTGATAATATTGTATAAAAGTAATATATATTTTGTTTCATTAATATCAGTATTTATTATTAATATAATATTTACATAATAATCGTTTTTTTCTTAATAAATTTTATTTGTGGCAATTTTCAAATAAATTAGTGACTACTTGATGTTATTGAAAACTAAACTGTCATCAACAGTATTAACCTAAAACTACTGCAATATTGTGTTTTGTATATTTGTGAAAAAATATATATAATTATGTTATAAACATTGATAGATAATGTAATAGTACTCACCGTAATTTAACAAATAAAAAATTAAAAAAAAAAAAAAAAAACGAAAAATGTATTGAAACGAAAAGAAAATGCGTTGGCGTCTGTTTAAAAGTCGTTATATAGGCACGGGTTTATATGCGGCCACTGCTCAGGAATTGAAGAGAAAGGAATTAGAAGTCGAGCTTAGAGAAGAAGAAGTTAATAAAAAATCCAAGCAATTGGAAAAAAGGATTGATGAATTGAAAAAACGGTCTGAACATAAGGCTAAGAAGGATTTAGCAGCAGCAGCCAAATTAGAACAAGCCCGTAAAAATTTGTTAAAAGTCCTCTACAGCAATAAAAAATTTAATAAATGTAAAAAATGTCATAAAAATGAAAAGAAAAATCGAGAAAAATCGAAAAGAAAGTCAGAAAATACAAAACAAGCTGGAATAGATGTTTTACATAATTTCTTTGACAAATATTTTAAAATGGAAAAAAAAGTTAATAATTTGGTAAAGATAAATAGTCGAGATTTTATAGATCATTTAAAACGGATACTTTTGCAGCCTTATACTAATTCATATCCATCTTATAAAACGTCCAATATCTACAAAAGAAACAGATGCGATCCATCTTTTGGTGATTGTTACTTGATGTCTTTACGAAAAACTCCACAACTATGGATATACCACCAATGGCCTCGGTTTTATCCGCAGTACTTAAGTGTGCGAGCTCAGTGCAAAAACTGTGGATTTTTATTCATGATTTTGTTTGGGTTCTTGTTATGGGTACCTTGCTTTATTTGTATAGAATTATGTGAATGTTTAATTTGTTGCTGCTGCTCTGATTGTTAATGAAATATGGTACTAGTGTATTATCTATGTATGGTACACAGAAAATTAAAACGTCAATATTTAAAAAATATTTATTTGTTTGTAAATATTCGTTATATTCACACTATTCGAATTTAGTCTATTAAAATTTAAAAAAAAAGAAGTATCGAGCTACAGCGTTTTCGCACTTGACATTATATTAAAAATAAATGTCATTTGGATACATTTTTTATAGTTGTATTATTTATCTATAGTTTTCGATTACTATAAAATAAGAAATATATATTTCTATTTATAATCAGAAGTTACATATTATATTTAACATGTTTTAACCAATTTAGCGAAATACTTTTACAAAAAATATGGAGCATGATTGTGTGGCTTTTCATAGATTACGACTATTAAATTTTAATAGACTTAGTGACCATTATTGTCGAAATTGTGATCAAATAAAAAAATACCATGACCACGAGGAAAAAGACAGTAGCCTTGAAATAAAAAGGAAACTTATGACAAAATGCTCATGTGGCAAAAATTCAAAATGTGTAAAAAGTACTTCACAAGTATTTTTACAAAAAAGGCTTAGGTCACCTCTTACAATGACAAATTGTCCATCAAAAAAGTTATCCTTTGGTAAGTAGAATAAAATTATTTTCTACTATTTTTGTCCTTTTCTTTACAAGTAAATTTGTTTTATATTAAACTAGATATTACCTACGGCATCGTTCCCTTAATTTTTCGGAATAAAAAGTCTAAGCCACTCTCTGACGCACAAACTATCCAAAGAACTGACTGTAAACGTGAGAGAAAGAAAGACGAAGGAATACGCAAACATGCGCAATTTGGTACTTACGTATTAACGCCACCGCACCAAAAAAACATTCTGCTAATGCGAAATAAAATAGGTTCGGTTAGGTTTTATTTTTTTATTTATATATAATTTGCATTCGCAGAATTTGTTTTTTGCTGCAGTGGCGTTAATGCGTATAGCCTATTCCAATTTAAGTAGGAAAAATGTAAGCCAACCTTAGATTTACATATTTCATGCGATTTGCTAATAACTCAGCTATATTGTGCACTACTAAGAGTTTATGATTAATATATCTTTATGTATAATACGACACTATAACACTTAACCACTTATTTCCACTTTAATTTTAATTCCAAAATTCCGATAACAGTTTCGTTCACGTTCAAAACGCCATTTTTTCGCAAATCCATCGTGAATATTATAGTTTGATCAAGCGATATCGCGATATCGCGTCAATATGCTGTCAAATGTTGTTTATTTGGCTTTTGGTTGGAGTAGAGAATAAGTACCCGCATTTTTAATAATAATATGGATTAGCAAACATTGGCGGATGAACATACATTTGGGTGTTTCTTTATGTGTGAGTCCCATGCTGTATAATTAATTCTTGTAGTTACAGTACAAGAATTACTTTACACGAGCTTGCGAGAGAATTAGTTTACACGAGTTAATTACCTTAGTATCTGTTTTAGGTGCATCGAAGAATCCAATTAATACTAATATCATACAAAAACCAGGAAGGTCACTTGACGTTGAGCAAAAATATTCGTTGTATGGTGTGTTTTCTGATAAAATAAAATCGAAAGTTTATAGTTTATTAAAGTCTAAAACAGGTTTAAAACGAAAAAAATGTAAAGTAAAAAAAAATGACTGCAAAAGCAATGATATTCAAGTTTTATTTGACGCTAAAAAATTCAAATCTCAAAAGAGGCTTAGAAAGCGAAATGCTTTTGGTGATTACAAAAGATTCGATTTGTTATATAACTCAAAATCGTCATGCGATGTAAATGAATTACCGTGCAATAATTTAGCGCAAATTAATAATAAAATTACTAGGCATAGACACGATTGCGTGAAAATCGAAACAGATATTCAAAAAAATAATACAAACCACTCTTTAGGAGCTTGTGTTTGTACCAAACCAGTAAATTCTAAATTGGTCGATTTTCCATGTGGTAAAATGTGTAAATGCGTAGATTTGAATAATATTTTAGACAGAAATTGTAATTACAGCGTGACTAAAGAAAATCAATGCTCACGAAAAAATCGAAAAGTGTCAGTTACACCTTCTTGTTTTTCTATTTGTAAAATTGGTGCTGGAGATTCAACCACAAATCGACATAGTTTATATTCAAAAATTCAAGCAAAGTGTATGGAGAAACATACTGGCAATGGTGGTGGCGATACAGTACTATTAAAATGCACACAAAGAAAACCAACGTATTCTCTTCATTCCGTTTACTTCAGTAATAATCATCTCGTAGCTATAATAAAATCCGTTACAAAAATTTTGCTCTTGAGCTTCGCGATTATAGCATGGTCTCCTTGCATTATATCAGTTTATGTATATTGGTTAATTACTTATCCATTACGACCACAACATATTTTTACACAATCCAAATATGATGAATGTGCTAAATGTAAATCATGTTTTCAATGCGGAAATGCATTTTGGTATTCCATTTTTCATTCAATTGTTCGAGCTTTGGAAAAACTTGGTCACTCTTATAATATACTAGTCTCTTCAATAAAAAATAAAAAACATGAAAACAAAAACAGAATAGGGTCGTTCTTACCACAATCTACTGTAATAAATAAATGTCTACGTCACAAGCACAGAAAATTGCACTTTAATGCAAATCCTAGGGAAAGGTATACCTTGTGCTATATGCAACGTAGAGGATGGATTATAAAACCGAGAATACACCGCAAGCGAAAACACTACTTACACAAATATTATCCGATAGACAATATTGACAAATCATGCGTAGCAGCGAAAAATAAACAATATCCTGAAGTTTTTGGAATAAACACTCCCGGAACTTTACCTGGCTTAAAATGTCTACCATGTATACAATTATCTAAAAAAGGTCACAAAGAAATAAATAAATCTAAAAAAAAATTCAGAACTACATCAAAAATAGTTTCTACTAAAAGTTGTCCTGTTTTTCCTGTTTCATCTACATCGAGGACCGAAAAGCCTACATCCAAATTTACTTTAATAAAAAACTTAACTGAGTGCAATACATCAGCCATATTTAAAAGAGGAGCAAAATCTTGTACGTCAAAGTTCATAGGTAATTCATTACTTGAATCTATTAAAAACACTGAAAACAATACATGGAAAAGAAATATTGGTAAAACTAGATATTCGAGAAACGTCCTTTACAACACTCAAATATATTCGCCATTTACTAATTATTTATCTAGACAAAAACATGAAGAACCTTTTTTTAATAAATATGACGGATGCAGTTTCTTTAAAAGAAAAACGGGACGGACTCCATGTTCGTGTAAACATAGAATAATTTTATCACAGAGTAAGCGGTGTCCTTACTGCCCTAAAACTAGCTTCGTAATACCTCCGAAACAAAAGAAACGAAATAAATCTGTATCACTAACAAGAGATAGTTTTAGGAAATTGAAACATATCAATCAATCCAAAAGTGTAACTACAAAACAAAAAGTATTTAGAAATTTCAAGACTGCTTGGAAAAATATCAAAAGTGTTGCGTGTGAAACGGATATTGAAGCGTGGCAGAATGATTATATTTGCAAAGATATATATGTTAGCAATTTAAGAACAAAGCCATGGTTTTGGGTTTATAAGTTCTGTCCTTTTTTTTATCCCTACTTTTTAGTATTTATTAGATTTAACGAAAACTGCGCTCATTGCTTTTTATTGATGGTTTCGTCATGTATTTGGTTCCCAATAATGTGTTGTTGTTACCTTTGCTGTTCATTAATTTCCGAATGTATATAATATTTTAAATTGTAAATTAATTTTTGTATTAGTATTTATTTTATTAATAATTTGATTAATATGGTTTACTATGTTATTGTATGAATTTAAATAAATTTAAATTTTCGCTTTTCTAATACCGCTGTCTAATATCTAACTACCCTTATTATTATATTTTTTATTTACATTGTATTCATTATATTCTAGATGTCTCATTTCACACTTATGAATCTGGCTAACTAGCTAATGTATTCGATACCCTTACATAATTATAATTAATAACAATTAAGGGATTAATACGTTGATATACGAAATTTGAGACTTATTGTGAAAATAATACACACGACTTTTTTATTTGTGTAAGTGAAAAAGAGATTCGTATTATTAGATAGAAATCTCTTTATTTTGAATGGTACTATTGTAATTATTTTATTATGTTATTATAGGAAATAAGTTGGAATTTTTGCTTAAAGCAGTATAGTGCAATTCCGTTGCCTCTTATATGAAAAAGTGGTTGTAACGTTCTGCTGTCAAAACATTGTCATATAAAATGTATAATGTCAATTGTCAAACAAAATATCAAAAAGATGTCAGACTTCTGTTGTTTGTATTTTAATTTATTTTTATTATCAGTGTGTTAATTTACAACTCCATCAACCGAGGTTTTTTTATTTCCAAGCTTAGTTATTTAAAATATAACCGAAAGGGTAGGAAAGTTTTACTTAGTTGCCTAAGCTACACAATTAGAATGCAGTCAACTGAAAAACGCAGTAAATCATTGGACCTTGCTTCCATGGAACCGGCAACTAGAGTGAAGCAGCTGGCTAATTACGGGGCTATGGTCGAAGTTGATCCAAATGTTCCGCCAAGGAGGTGAGTTGATAATAATGAGTAATATTTGAATATTACTATGACTCATTTGCCCTTTTCTGTAATACTAAATTAGATTACATTAATCCACAGTTATTTATTAACACAACAGGTAAATTCCATAACGCTATTTCTATTTCAATATTTACATGTTAGAAACATAATCCTATTATAAAATCAATGAAATATATTTCAGGTATTATAGATCGGGCTTAGAGATGGTGAGAATGGCTAATGTGTATTTAGCAGAAGGTAGCCTTGAAAATGCGTACATATTGTATATGAAATTTATGACATTATTTTTGGAGAAAATAAGGAAACATCCAGAATATAATACTGTACCTATAGAAGTGAAATCTGTGAACCAATCTATGTTGAAAGAGGTGATGCCAAAGGCTGAAAAACTGAAACAGAAGCTGTTAGAACAATTCAAAAAAGAACATGTGTATTATATAGAGAATGAGGTATTGGATTTGGGTATTTGTCATGAATTATTTTTACCTATAGTATTCTATAATGTTTGTCATGTTTTTAGGAAAAACGAAGAATAGCAGAAGAAGCCAGAAAAAAGCAGGAACAGGATGATGCAAAGTTGGCACAGCGCCTTCAGGCTGATGAGAATAGACAAGATGGGCATCCAACTTCACCTCACTTACTTAATGCAGTAAGTTTAAATAAACTTGATATTTTTAAAAATGAAATTGACCTGTTTCTTGTAAACTGCATTATGAAATTTCTTTAACATTAAAAATACAGATTTTGTTTATTTTTTTCTAATATAATAATATAAACATGAAACGAAGAGTTGAAATATTTAATTTGATTTGGTTAATCATTTTTTTTTATTTTATTTAATAAAAAAGGTATTATTACTTTAATAGATCTAACAGTACTTTAATCTTCATATTTAAAATTTAGGGATTGTGGTAATATTACATTTATTCATAACAAATTATCTCATAGATTGTGTAGAGAAGAAGACTTTTCTTGTTCTACTTAGAATTTGCAATTTGATTAACATAAAGAATGTATCTTTCAGGAAGAATGGGCAGTTACTCCATCTGCACCTCCAGTGGATGGAGTTCTATATCCTGATGATTTTGCATCAGAGCCTCCTCGAGCAACACTCATACCACCCCCCAGGCCACAGCAGTATGTAACATTAATAATTACTTAAAAGATGATTTTATAAGATAAGTCTTATTCATTTATATTCTAAAGGTCATGAGAATGTCATATAGAATATTGCTAGGAATTTATTGAATACATTCTACTTAGAATTGAACTTATGTGACCTAATATAAAAGTCTCATAGTGTAGTGCTTGAATATGTTGAAAGATCACAATATTTTCCAATATTTCATCTTCTTAAATATTACAATATCTTTATCTTATTTATATATATATATATAATTTTATCATAATGTATTTTTATTAGTTCAAAAAAAAGCCAACAAAAAAAAATTGTAACAAAAAACACATTTTCTAAACTTTAAAGTATTTTTAGAGTATTTTTTTGAAGCATTTCTTTTTTCTTTATTCAAACAAAAGTTTTCTTTAAACTCAGTCTGTAAATGTGATATTTGACGTAGTATATTTACGAATGTAATTTAGACGTACGAACCTAAACAATTTTGAAAAAAAAAATTGATGCCAAAGTCAAGGCAGTCAAAAGAATACAAATCAACCACTTTTGGCTGAACCATAAACCACGGTATTGAGGATACGAGGCTTCGTACCCCGGTCTCGTTTGGTGATGCTTTCGCACCAGTGCAGTGAGCGTGCCGCAGGTCGGGCGCGGCGCTGCTGGGCTCGCGGCGCCTGCGCGCCGTGCGCGTGCCGGCCGCGCTGCTGGCGCGCTTCCTGGCGCTGGCGGCCGACAACACGGCGCGCAACGTGGAGCTCTGCGGCATCCTCGCCGGGATACTGGTCACTCTTTGCGATTACTCTGTACCACTACAATTTCCACTAGCAGTTTCACTAGCTGTACCACTTGCAGTCTCACTAGCTGTACCACTAGTAGTCTCACTAACTGTCACACTAGCAGAGCCACTAGCGGTGCTACTGGCAGCGGCACTAACAGTTACACCAGCAGTGCCAATAGCAGTGGCGCTAGCATTTGCACTAGCAGTACCACTAGCAGGTTTGACCAATGTTCGACTATGTTGGTGGTTAAACTAGTACAGGATTCCTCACAATGTTGATTGAATTTATCTTTGTTTTTTCCTTGGCCACAAGATAACGTATATTCCAAAATACCGATCGCCATATTATTCTTAGTGGTGTTTTAGTACACAAACAAACTATAAAGTTACTGTCAACATTGATAAATTAGCACGGTGATGTGAATTGTCATTGTAAATGTATGTCGACATTTATACAATAACGTAAACAAATATGCCTTATTGTTTATCAAAGAATAAAATAACATACAGAGTAAAATTTTCAGAAGTATGAAAAAAGAGATCTTATAACTTAGAGAGCGATGTTTTAAATATTTTTTTAAAGGTTTTTCATTCACTTAAAAAATATGCAAATGTCATAAAAATAAGACCGATGACGTCATAAAGATAATCAAAATTAAAATAATGAACACTTAAAATATTCTGATCATCAATACCACAACCATGTATTACAATTTTCACTTGTCCGCACTATCCAGGAACGTGACCAGCTAAAGATAACTCACGTGGTCGTCCCGAAGCAGACGGGCACAGCGGACTCGTGCAGCACCAACAACGAGGAAGAGATCTTCCATTACCAGGACCAGCACAACCTCATCACACTCGGTTGGATCCATGTAAGATATTCGTTATGTTCAATACAAATTATACTTATTTATTACACGAAATTGGTTTTAGAATTAAAACTAACTAAGTTAAAAAATAAAACTTAACTTAAACTTAATTTCACCAAAACAACTAGACTGGATTCAAATGTGATCACAACTGCCCACAGATATCGGAACTGTAGGAATTATTAATAAACGTTATATGTTAGATGTGCTGGATGGCGGGTTAGACACGACATTGGCGACTTTTTATTACAAATTATTTTTATAATTGTTTCAGACGCACCCCACGCAGACTGCATTCCTGTCGTCAGTAGACCTTCACACGCAGTGCTCGTATCAGCTGATGATGCCTGAAGCCATAGCCATTGTCTGCGCGCCCAAATATAATGAGTGAGTATTCATTTATATAATACCTTTTTTAAATGTTGATATTTTTTCTTCCAATTAAGTGAAAAGAAACATATGTGACTTATTTTTATATCAGTAAGATTAATTAAAGTTACAAAAATAGGCTGCGTAATTAGTTAGAATATAATACAAGTAAAACAAAATATAAAGTTATCAATATTTGTAGTTATAGGCTAGGTACTTGTATGTTCACCATCATTAAGCTTTTGTTTTACTTAAAATTTCGATTGAGTTATTGGGTTTTATTGTAGAAAATTCAATAGGAACTCGAAGTCCAAGGTTAAAGTTGGCTTTGGTTGTACTTCGAACGCTTAGAAAGCACGCAAAGCCATTAGTTTTACGCTTGAATCATTTCCATTTTCATCGGATTGCGGTTCTGAAAGAGTAAGACAATGACAATAAAAATAGAGAGTACACCAGTCTTTGCGCACACACTTGGTCTTATAATCTTTTTAAGAATGGCTGCCGCGGCCAAAATCCGTCAGGATCATCATCGATCATCAGGATCAATACGGCCCAATGATCTTTATTAAATACACAATGTATTCAAGGTACTTAATTTGGACAAGGGTTAATACTCTATTGCTTAAAGTCGCTTCGTAAATAAGCCATTATTTCTCGTAAAAAGAAAAAGGATAAAAAATGGTTATTGTGGGTTATCCCTCAAAGAGAGCCATACACAATATTGTTGTCATTTTATAAGGTGTACAACACTGTAGTAAATTATTTTGATCTATCTCGTAGGGTTCGGCCAGCGTTTGCAATGTAAGTGCAAAAATGTGTTTATTTACGACATCACTTCAGAAACCTCTAAGATTATCAGTGTTTCTCTACTATATTGTGCATATATCATACATATAAACATTCTTCTTGACTCAATCTATCTATTAAAACCATCAAAATCCGTCGTGTAATTTTAAACATCTAAGCATACACAGCGGCAGACAGCGGAAAGCGACTTTGTTCTATACTATTTAATGATGTATTTTCACAGAACTGGCTACTTTGCGCTCACGCCGGAGTACGGCATGCAGTACATCGCCAACTGCCGACAGACCGGCTTCCACCCGCATCCCAACGACCCGCCACTCTTCTATGTACGTACGCATTTACTAACTACGAAATGTAAACATTTATTTTACATTGCTTTTTAAAACTTAATAAAAAGTACATAATTACAATGTTTCATCAAAAACTATAAATTCAAAACAGACTTAGCCCAGCCGTGGGAAATTTACAATCTATAACCGCAAGGACATACAAACTGACATATTATATAATGTACCTGCATTTTGTTGCCAGGGAACATCTGAATTCTTAGATTGCGAATAATTAAAATATAATATAATTAATCGAAAGCCCTTTTGACGTATTAACAAAAAGATAATTTCATTGGCTTTTGATGGTCAGCTATAATGTGCCGCGCGCTCCGTCTGCCTTTTGCTTCGTAATCTGAGGTTGCATGCTTAAACATTACTCATAAAACTCTTTGTTTCTAGACGGTCTCCCACATACGCATAGACAACACGGCGCCCGTGGAAATGGTGGACCTGAGAAGATGAACTCTCCCGCCACACGCTTCCATAGCTTATGTCGACTGCAGTATTTTTATACGGGGATTATCAAGTATATTAGGATAGGATCTTTGCACACAACGCTAATGTAAGTTACTAAGCCGTGTCTACACTTAGTGTTTGGTTAATTTCATCAAATGAATTCTAAATTAAACTAATATTTATTTTTAATACTAGCAAGGCTTTTGGAGATTATCTATGAATAAAAAGTTAAACTAATATGAACGATTTGATAGTTTTATATGTCCAGAGTGAGTTCAGTGGATAACTCATGATCTCAATTATAAAATGAGGATACAAATACAAATGTAGCTTAGGCTCGTTGCTTTGATCAGCTTATTTGCATTTCTATTTCATATGTTTTGTCTAAATAAAAACATTTCATCAATATATTATAACAGAACATAGCAGATTCCCTTTTATTTTAAAGCGTAATTCTTATAAATGAATTAATTCTTAAATATAACGGTAGAGCAGGTAGAGGTCCTTAGCGGCCAGCTATGGAAATATCATTGTATAGTGAACGGACGTTTTGTTTTTTTTTTTATATTAAAACGTCCAGAAATAATTATTTTATGATTGTTGTATTTTAAGTTATTAAAAATAATATTAGTAATTATAAAATGAATATAAAAATGTTACTCAAAATTGAATCTTTATTTAATTTATTTGCTAATCATGCGCGTGTTATTATTATTAACAACCAAACTTTTATGAGAGACTAGCTAGAGAGTCTGATTAGTAATTTAATGTAAAGTTGAGGTCACACCTGCGCTATAAGACATTGACATTGACTTGAACCTATATCGTCATCATATATTTAATATTGGTTACTATTATTTAGTGGGTATAAATAGTATGTATATATATACGTATTGATAGTATATTTAGCTGTATTTATAAACGTTGAGAACGTTTTTAAGTATGTATAGTGTTATTTAAAATTGCACCACCGACCCTACTTTTAGTTTTTAAATAAATGAGTGAGCCAGTATGTTCCTGGGCACAGCTCCCGTGACCCACTAAATAGCGTTTCATTGTCAATGTTTATGTGCAGTTGTGACCACATATTAACTTGGCCCCGTTGCTTCCGTTATAGAATGTCAACAAAAAATCTTCGCCATCGCTTCGCTAAGTCGTCGCTGTGTAGAAGCGCTTTAATTTGTTTCTATTATTTTTCTGATAGCATTTTGTTAATAATTATTAAGCTATTGCTAATCATTATAATATATTATGTAAGTAATGTGTTCTTATTCACTAGCAACGTACTGCCGATGTTACTCAGACTTGACTAGACCTGGTCATATTTATACGTTAGACGTTTTTGTCAGAATATTTTCAGATATTTCTTCAATGTAAATTTGCAACATATACCAACGTATGACTAACTATTTTTCTAACGTTTATATGAAAGGTGTTTTCAATGTTCTAAGTGAAAGAGACTTGCTTTTCAATACAATATTGTTACTAAACCATTGTACTCATAGTTAAGATTCTGTAAACAACGACCGATTAAATTTTGAGCTGTAGGGCTATTCTGTAAAAATAAACTCAAATTTCATCGCAGAAATTTTGACAGATTTTGATTTTGACAGATTGGCTATAATTATAAAATTTTTAGGATGCACTTATCAAAGTCAGTCGGTTATCAACATTTCACGAGTGAAATAAGAAGTGTATTCTTACAGAATCGCACTGCTGATTACACACTGTGGACCTTATGTCTAACACTAAATACTTCCCTTTTGGTTTTTATGTGTGTATATCGCCGATGCCTTAACGGTCTAGTTGTCACTTTATTAAGCTGCATATGGAGGGTGGAGATGTTATTGGTTTTCTCTGCTCAGAAATCATTGAGTTAAGATGCTGGCAGGGTCACACTCTCACACCACGGAGTGGTTCTGATTGACGTCTATTCGAATGAGAATGAGCGCACACATGTAAATAGAGTGTACATCTGTGTGTACTAACACACTTGCACTAAAATAGCTGCTTTAGGTTGGTAGCCGTGGTTTTTATTTTTTATTATTAAGCCACATCAATAGGCATACTTAATCTGTTTCTCTTTTTCTATTTATTTTGTTCTGCAATCATTTCTAATGTTTGTTAAATAATAATCTGCATTTTTATTTACAAGTAGTGTAAAATATATTTTACCAGACAGTCTGAAAATGTTTTAAGTGTACCAATAGTAGTATAGTTATTCGTCGATAGTGTGCAATACTTTTAAACTACGTCTTTAAGACTGAACTGACAAGATGACGCATATGCAGCGTTATAATATGATTTTAAATTCATATTTAAATATTATATTAGGTGATATTTAGCTTTTCATTACGTCTCTCTTTGTAACAATATTACGTTAAAATTGTTTAAATATAAATTTAAGTGTATGCCATTGATTCACGCATATTTAGTTTTAGAAGACACTTGAGTTTGTCCACTATTTTTGTAAATAGGTACATTTAAATGTTGATCGTGTGGAATATTTACACTGACAAGGGTGTCGTACTGAAATGTTAGTTACATACTGATCTTATGTAAGTGTGATTTGTACGGACCAATGTAAATAAAGGCATTTTGTTTAACATATATTGTTTTTATTTATTTAACTCAAATACAGTGATATTTCGTTATTGGCAGTGATGCTAACCGTTATAAAGCGTCTACTGAATAACTAACGACAATAATACATTCATATTGCTTCACTAATAACTTATACTATGACTATGTTCCTTTTGTGAAAATTAGTATAAAGAACAACCAATAGATGGCGCCATCCATAATCCATTACTTTATATTTCTTAAACGTAGAGACCAAGCAGTTTGTGTTTACTCAATTTGTACAGATTATTTCAATTCTATAGTCTTGTAAACGTTGCAGAGTTCATTCTTCTGTTTATGCTCTTCTTTTTTTTTTGCAATAAGTATTATAATGCTCCGTCCATAGCAGCGTTGCAGAACTATCGATAGTTTAGGTTAAAGTAATACCATCGATATTGTATCGATAGTGGACTATCGATTTGCAAAACTAGTCCACAGTTAAACAGATATGTAGGCGCGACTACGTATCATTGACCAAGAGTCATTAAATGAAAAATAAATGCATTGTGATTCATCCGTTACATTTACTTGCCCTTATCATATATTCCAGTAATATATATATATGTTTTTATACTTATTTCTATAATTAAGCAAGCGATACCCCGAGAGCGATACTGAAAAATGCACTCTAAGTATAATCGGTACATATCTAAATTTGATTACGATAATTAGGTAACTAGAACCCGTCGGGGTTGAAAATTTAAATACTATTCTAATATGACATTGATTTTTATTTTTTTTAATTACACATTATTCGTGCATACTTACTTTAAAGAAGAAAATACAATATACGTACAAATTGAAATTAATACGTTATTTCTTACGTCACGATTATATAATAAGCAATATACATTCTACTGTTTTATAAGGCACTCGGTGCTTAAGTTTAATAATCATATCCTAACTTACAATTTATATCTAAAATCGGAAGCACAAACTATTTAGAAAAAGGCACAACTTTAATAGCGTATAACAAATTAATTATTCTTACAGTTTGAATATTAAAACGTTATTTTAACAATTAAAAAGTTTACTTAAATGAAATAAAAAATACTAGCTGTTATGTATATGTATGTATGACTTTTTCTACGTGGTACATCTCTCCTCTCTTTTACTCTTTCGAGGAAATGATTTAAAAATCAGTGGTGGTTGGATGCAAATCTTTCACTAATTCGCATTTGAACAGCGTGGTAGAATGTGCTGCAAACATTATCTCCTCAAAACGGAAGGGTTTAACTTCGCTGGTTTACGACCTCGTTTGAGACATACATGAACAGGCTATTACTTAAATGGTATTGATTACCTAATACATATTCGTCACTTTATATAATTCATAATAATGGTTAATATATTAGTATTACCTACTTCTATAGTTCAAAGAAACCTTATATCTAAAACATTTAAGGAACTAAATATATCTCTCAAATCTTTTGTCTCTAAATAACATATAATAATTTATTTTATAAAACAAATGCCTAATTTTGTACAGTCATCAGTGCGTTCAAGTTATTTTATGATAACTTATTACAGAAATTACAGTTAAATTTACGGTGATATAATATTATTACAATTATATTGCTAATTTTGCTTAATCATATTGCTAGTAGAGTTTATAAGAACAAGGCACCATTTTGGGGCGTATCTTATTAGTAGATTTACAATTTAAAGCGTATTTAAAACAATATAAAGCATTTTAAAAATACCTACTATGAAATAATTGAAATTATCTAGTATTTTAATACATCTTGTATCATATTATTTTTACAAGTTTAGCTTAAATGTGTGCAATAAGGACTGCTTATGCAATGCAAGTTAAAATAATAGTCTATTATTTTTATATCATTCAAATATCACGAAGCTACTATTAAAATGGAGAACATCAGGAACTGAACTTAGCAGATTTATCTTGAGTACCTATTACAGTTAAAATTTATTAATAAATAATTATATTTTTGTCACTTTACTTCCTCATTATATCAAAGAGCGTTAACGTTGGATTCATTATTCCAAACCTTGGGGCTTATTACGATTAATATATAACCTCGTTGAGTCTGCGTTACACCCTTATATTGGAATTATATATTCTTGTAGTACATAATTAAGAGTATCTCATTACTAAATACCTCTACCTACACTTTGGAGTTGTAGCGTTAAGTTATATAGCCTATAATTTTATTATAAAACGGGCTATCTAGTGCAAGCATATTAATTCAAATCGGATTGCTAGTTCTTGAAATAAGCGCATTCATTTAAAAATACTGTTTCCATTGTAACTTGCAAAAGATGTTCATAATTACAGGCTTGTCTCCTTTATCTCATCGTTCCATGTTAAAAAAACAAGTAACATTTTCGCTTTAGCTAAACTTAAATGAAACGGTTAAGCTATATTTCTACACCACAGATAAATAATTTAATAGTTATTCAGAATACAGTTGACGGTTACTATCAAAGTAGTTATTTGTAAACTTTTATAAGACACAGCGGAGTTGGGATTATTCTTCTTGGCTCTTGGTGACTCTAATTTGATAGTTTTGTTCATCATCCAGTAGTAAACGTCAGTTAAACCTTGGATGTTCAGTTCAGGACCAACTGTTTGTCTAATCCGATCGTTGTAAGCGTTTAACCAGTTAATCTGTGATTAAAAATATAATTAATATTGCGATAAATTAAAATAATCTTACAATTAACATTTTAAATTTTTAGGGGTTTTTATAACTCACCTCGTATTCAGTAAGGAGGTTTTTATCAATCAACTTAGGTTCAAATGGTATGAGCGTCGCCTCACGGAAGCCCAGATAGTTACTAGGACGAGGTACAACTTCAAGAACATTTCCTAATTTCACTCCAAACTTCCTATTTTCATACCACGCTGGTTCTAGAAACCAAAATTAATGTCAATGGCACGCCAATGGCAGCAAATTGAAAATGATATCGAAAATAATTGTTTGCTTCGCAAAAAAAAACTCATTAAATTAAAATTCCAGCTGATGCTAATTCTTACCAATGGTTATAAAGTATCCTTCTCTAAATGTATGGAGATTAGTGTCTTGCCTGTAGTCTATTACAACGGGATCTGAAATATTCATTCACAGGAATATTTTATCAGATATTTCACGTTGTATGTTTTCGAATGACACTTATTCAGCGATCTGATCAAAAATCCAAAGTACATAATCATTATATGCTATTATATTGTTGTAAGTTCGTAACAACATGCCGGTGAAAGTAAGCAATAATTTACTAGTGCATCAAATAAAATAGGGTACTTCAGTTATTATTACTATCTGTTATTTATGCCAAATCCCTAAAAAGGTCGCACAACTTAATCTAATCTAAGTGTTAAAAATTTGAGCTAGGTTATTAACTTTTCTTGATGGACCAACAGAATACCCAAAAGACTATGTGTAAAAAAAAGTGCTCTGTATCGAATTTATTAGAAATCACGCTCGTAACAACATATTTTGTACCTACATTCTTGTAGTATTCATTAAATCTGCCCAAATATTGTAGTTCGATGATTATTGTCGATTGAGTAATAAATGTACTTATCACTCTATACATATTAAGGAACCCTGTTATATATATTCATATGTAGTTGTTATAGTGCCAAAAAATTGTACCTTCTCTTCGATTTAAAGCAGCTCCCACACCATGTCCCGTAGGAGGAATGTAATCCTGCTTGAAACTCCAAAGCGGCGCCCTGACTACCGGGTCCGTGTGCGCAGCGGGCAGAGTCGCAGGTGTTAGCAGTGTCCCAAATGCGGCAAGCGACCGAAGTACGCTGGTGTACGCTTTACGCTCTTCTCGCGAGGGTGTACCATAGTGTAGTGTGCGAGTCACTGTCGTTGTACCCTCTAGGAGAAAGTAATATACTAGATTAATAATCGTAGCACAATTTAAATGATCTATCCAAGGGTCATACTGATAGTATAATGTAAACAACCTTATGTAAACTATCAGTCGTACATTATCCATGTTATATTATATTATTATGTACTATATTGCAAAAATGATATAAAAAATATTAACATAACTCGCTTAGTTATAAACAAATGCCTAAACACCAGTCTTTATATTTCTAACTTTATAAATGACGAACTACCATACAAACTTTCATCAAGTAATTAATTCCTAAGTTATAAGGAACTGTGCAAAATTAAATTATATATATTGTATGCTGTGTGTTGTATGTCAGAGTATTTACATTTATTTTGTAACTTGAAATGATTTATATGATGATAGTAATAACAATTTACATATTGCCAAATAAATGTAACTAACGATGATATAAATAACAGTACCGTCGTATTGTCCACCAGATTGTATCACCAGCGTGGAATTAGTGAATATCCGGCGATTGGTGTCGTTAGTAGCTTTGTACTCTGGTACAGCGCCGTTTGGGCCGAACGCGACGCGTGTCTGCATGGACAGACTGACGTAGCCGGCCTGAGTGGCACGGGTTAGGTCAACTTTCATTGCTACCGTCTTTTCATACAAACTTGACTTTCCCTAGAACATTAGTAATGTTTTTAACATCTATAAATATAATTGCATGCCTTCATTCAATGGTATGAGTATTATTTCGATGTCAAATAATTAATATATTTTCTAAGTGTATAAACAATAACAGATTAATCAATGTATTCTAAAAATAATGATATGACAATGAGAAAGACATTGTTTAGATTAAAAATAAATTTAAATAGAATCGAATCAAAGATATTCTTGAAGGATTCAGTTATTACTTCTTTATTAGTAGTTCAAAATAAAATGAAAGGTTTTTAGTATTGTAATAATACTAGAAAAGTTTTGTAGATATAGATTATTATCCTACCATGGTTTCCATGTAACACATGACCGTACACATGGCGACTGCATCACGTAGATGTGCTTTGCGCATTCCTTTTATTTCCGCTTGATTTTTCTGTGCCTTCAGGTAAACAATAGGAGACGGTTGAAATAATCTTTTTGCTTGTGAAACACTCTGAGCAATCGCCGCTGATGCACCTCTTTGAAAAGTCCCGGCCGTTGGTATTAGGATTTTCGATTCGGTGGCTCGGCGTAAATCCGAGTAGATGGTCGTGTATTCATTCACCCTTAAAAAATATAACTAATTATTAAAATACAAAGTTTAACATATTAATAATTTCATTTTTAATACCTTGTACAGTTATTTGAATTCGTATAACAGTTGTAAACTGAAAGAATTTCTCGAACGGGCATGGAGAGTTTTCCCGGCGGTGCATACACGCGGACGTCTTTGCTACTGATGATAACAAATGCTTTCAGAAGCGGTGCATAGGGGTTGTCCCTTCCGCGAATGTTAAGAAGCCACGCCACCTCGTCTAAAGCGGTCACCACCATCGCGTCCGCGGCCATCGATCGCAACTCATTGCGAACTGCCCATACTTTCTCACGCCAGGTCACTCCTACATCATTAATTAACAATTACGATAACATACTATTAAAAATAATTATGACTTACGTGACTTGAAATCGAATTAGCTGACCATTTAAAAAAATAAAATGGCTTTGAATTTTATTTTTATGTTAGAAACCATTGACCCCAAAGAAAGTTATTTGTGTGGTGTTTCGTTAAGTATGGAGAACATTCAGGTAAATCGTGTCTCGGACTAATATTATAAACACTTAGTATTGTATAATTGTATAATTAAAATAAACCCAAGATAATTTGAACTGTGTTACCAATGAATTATTGAACGGTGTATTAACAAATACATCGTTGAATAATAATAAAAATTACGTATAATATACAGTAGACCTGTATAGTCCATCTTGTGTAAGTTGGCCACAATTCTGGAAAACTCTGGACGACGTTTCATTGGATCCATTTCCTCATTCCATAACTGATCAACAAGTGTCGGCATATGGACCAGCTGTAAGCCTTCGCGTTGCAAGTTTGCAGACAGCATTTGCCATTCGCCAACAGATGTAAGTCTTGCGTCTCCACCAATACGACCGTTACGCCCTGGGCGCTCCTGCTTTAATAGAAACTGAATGGCATCGATTCTTATAAAAATATCAATAAGTTAAGTTGTTAAGTAGTATATGATATCGAATGGTGTTAGTAAATTATTAAAAAATAGTTTGACATGAATGGAGGAGAGATGGACTAAAGGCGTACAGAAATCCATTCGACGATTGTAGGCTGACTAGGATCATCTCCATCGATCACAAGCCATGCGCAGGAGAGCAAGGCACGTGCACGACGGACGTCGCCTGCTGGAACCCAAATTGCGGCTCCACCGTCCGCAAGAACGGCTGCGGTACCTACTCCTTCCCATCCGCTGATGTACTCTAGACGCCGTTCCTCGGGAGATGGCTCCTCGCTCTGTGATGGTGAATTGAGATACAGTATACTAAGAGGTAATGTAACACAATTAAAATAAACGTAATAAAAAAATTGAAATGTTCTAAGTAATTGTTCCAGAAGAATTTAAACGAGTTAAGGTATTTTTCAGATTACTTAGTACAAAGAACAAAGGGTATCTATAAAGGGTATATATCTTATCAAAAAATCAAAATATGTATACTTTATTCAAGTAAGCTTTTACAAGCACTTTTGAATCGTCATTTAACAAACTATATATATTTTACTAGTAATATAACTTGTGCATGTGCTTATTAGAGAATAATGAACAGCCAATGATGACCATGCATCTGCTCCTCTGGGCATTAACGGTGTGTCAATATCATGCCACCATTTACGATCCGAATTATAAATATAAGATAAAAACTGTCACGTTTTTGACGCATATTTTTTCAAAATTTGCAAAATAAGTAGACCTTACCAAATGTTCATCACTGTAGAACACGAGAAAAGCATCGAAAAAGGCATTCATTTGTGTATAACTTGTATTTCGCATCGCGGTTCGTAATTTTCCAAGAGGCGTCGTGAGGCTATTGGCATCAGCGCATATTTGTGGAGGCAGTCCGGTTGCCAGTTCCTGGCTTATGGTCGGCGCTGCCTGAGTCGGTGATGTAGTTGGGGCGAGTGTTGACGTCGTAGGCGGTGATAAGCGAACTCCATAAGATACTAAAACAAGCAACATGTTTATTATATTCATCATATTTTTGATGGTTGTTATTCCTTTCAAATTCTAAAGTTTAAATATTCGTCAAGCTAAAATTAGTCGACTTTACTATACGTAAAATGTGTTGATAAATTTCGATTTAGTTTAAAGACACGATGTCTACTAAAAGCGAGGCATTTAAATAATAATAATTTACGAACAACTTCCAGACGATTAAATTGTCGGACTATTTAAAATAACTTATAAGCTCTTCTCATAGTTGTGCTCGTCGTTTTGGAGAGCTTCTGTAATCCTTTCCCATTTGATTTCAAGTTATACTAACTCTACTGTTCAAACTATTCGTTTGTGGTAATCGCTTCAATTTAAATATTTTATATCATATTCGAATTTATATAATTAATTTTAAAAAGCCTTTACTTCTTTTCATTATGAAAAAAGAATTCTATTAAAGAGGACATTTAAAAAAATCAATATAATTAATAATTCTTTAATAAAAATGAATTTATTTCTTTTTTTTTATTTATGCGTTTTCGTAACGAGTTGTAGAGTAGAGTGATGTAGAGTTATTGTTAACATTTGCGTGATGGTTTTTGGCTTAAAGTATGTTCCGTAACGTGGACCTAATAGAATTCTAGTTATATTTTATACATAGGATAAAAAAATAAATATGGCATTACAAATTTGAGTGTTGGATATTAATAACTTTGAATTATTAAATAAATACAATATATTAATTCGACTCAAACGTAAAAAAATAACTAGAGAAAGCATAAGACACAGTTAATGATTCTCAATGATGCTATTTAAATAATTTAAACCTCTGTTTAACCTATTATCTGCATAAAAATCAAGAATTATATATTCATTACAATATTAGTTGCAATTAACATTCATTAGTACGTAATATATAAATAATAAAAAAGGCATTGTAAAGGCATTATAGAATCCGCATCATATTTTGTATAAATTGTAAAGATTAATTTGTATGACGTAACATGTACATTTGAAAAAGCTCAAATCACACTATGATTTGTGCTTTTTGAATAAAAATTATACACGGCTTAAATATGTTTTGTTTCCTAAAATTTCCGTCAGAAGGAGAAAGCGGCTAGCGACAACGGCGGCCCTGGCGCGGGAACGTACCAGGAACCCAGTGCAAAGTGGGAGTTCGATAAGGTAGAAAGCTTTAGAAAGCTCACGTGTGAGACAAGGATACAAGAAGGGCGGGGTTGTGACTCTCGTTCTGGCACCCTTCCTTCCTGCAAAGTTCTTTCTTCTCTTTCGGATTTTAATTGCAATGGGGCGTTGCTATAGGTAGGTAGTTACAGTAATCTATACCTGATAAAATTGAATAGATAGTAGACACTTGTTAAGACTTTTAAGCTTAGGTAACTTTAAATGTCCAGATTTGTATATTTCTAAAAGAGCAGTTGACAGGGGAACAAATTCACGTAACATTAAAACTAAACACAAAAAATAATTTACAATCAGGGCCAGATTTAGGTGAGGGCTACAGGCCCATAACCTCCCCATTAGAGTCTCTCCAGAACAGATTACAATTTCTAAGACAAAACCTCGCACTGCCGATGAGAAACAAAATATAAGTTTCCGACGAACATATTTCATGTGGATTGTATGTATTTTACTATATCTACATATACATATTTGTTTTATAAAGAATTTAAAGAATAATATAAAAATCATTTATAAGGAGTGAAAAGTTATTTTTTTTAATTATTCATACATCCGATTGAAAAAACGTACATATTAATTTTGAAAATAATTAACGCTTTGTTGGTCCGGAAGATCAAGACCAAGACATGTGTTTGGGGGGCCAAACCTCTAAATAATAATTACAAATGTGAGCAGAGCCGTGCTTACTTATTGTAATTATTTTCTAAATTTTAATTATCTTTAAGTCGGTATAAGTGTCACTTTCACTGTAATACGAATTTAAAGAGATAAGACTATACCTAGCACGTCAATAAATAAATTATAATAGAAAAGCAACGTAGAATACGCAAAAAATATATATCTATAATACCTATATATATATATTTATTATGGTTGTATAATAAGATCTCGTTCATATTAACAATAAGGAAATTTAAAACCCAAAACACTTTTGTGCTGTTCTCTTCGTAAAAAAAAATACTATCATCGTAGGATTTTCAATTTTATCTTTGTAATAAATATTTAAATCACATATTCATAATATCTTGTCTACTTTATCTAGATTTATAATTTAATTGAATGTGTCTGCCTCTTTTATTTTAAGGGGTACCTAAGGGATGTACGCTGTTGGAATGACGTCAATAACTAACAGGAATGTAGAGGTTATAAGGAGGTTACTCCTGACTTTCTTCTACCACACTGTGAGTTTCTGACTATCATTGATTAAAAACGCTTTAAAGTATTCAGTCATCGCCATAGCCTTCAGTATTTTGAAATTAATATCATATTTTGTCACGAAAGTACTTAAAAAATTGTTCGATAAAATTTTCTTTTTCAATCACAAAAATGATTTTTATTAACGATTACTTATGGAGAAACAAGCCACGTAGATAATAAATAATTAATACAAATATTTTATATAAATTATTGGTTAAGTATACTTTTTTTGTATCCTTAAATATCCCTTAGGATAGTCGAAGAACATTCCCAAAGGGACAAAATATCCTGCGAACTACCAGGGCAGCAAATCAACATAAGAGGTTGTTTGTTCGGAGTCGTCGTCCTGCGCAAGGATAAGCAAGCACTCAAGGATAACACGACGACTGATAAGTTGCATAATGCAGCCGTGCAGCGGCCGTTCACTCTGTTTGCATTTGCCTACAGTTACTTATCGCATCGCATGGCACCTTCACTTTAAAATTAGGAAATATGCATATATGTACGGTTTTATAGAATGTCAGTAACGAATAATTTAACAATATTATATTGCATAGATTTATATATATTAGAAGATAAAAATGCTAAAAATACTTTCTATCAGTGATGGATAATTTAATTGTATAGAGATTTACAAAAACAAACATTTATCTCGCTAATAAAAATGGACCAAATGTTACAAAAACAATAAAATCACTCTTCACTTAAAAATTGCATAAATTAAATTTTTATTGTTGGTAAATACAGAGGCCGCTTAAACAATGGTTTGCCCCCTTTTTATACTAGGGAAATATAGGTCGGTAAGAGATAAGAGCTTTCGAGAAGGGTATTATTAAGTTGCGTGGGACGAAGGTTGTTCCATTGCAATTCACTATAGTGGACCAAAACAAGAAAGCCGTTTAGTTGTTGGTTGTAATAAAAGCCAATAAGAAGGAGGAACTCGGTAAAGTATGCCTTCTAGGCAAAAAAAATCTCCGTTGTTGGTTAACATAATCTAACTTCCTAATATAAAAATGTGTCATAAATGTTAGGAATAGGTAAATATCAGAGTGAATTGTAGATGAGAGTGATAAATTAAATCTCATTATATACATACGTAACGATAAGCTTATTTGTAAGATAGATATTATTATAAAAAAATATTAATTAAATTTCAAAAATCCTTACAATAAGAGGGAAATAAGGAAAGGAGGAGTGAATGAATGGCATGGGGTTGCGTCACGTGACGTCATTTTTTACCAGGACCTCATAACTGAAAAGGAGTTTTGGTGCTTAGTAGTCACAACTTAAGAATTTGATCTTGGAAGGCTTGTATGTTGTGGTAGATGTGTTAAACATGTGAAAGGTGGAATGGAAAGTATGAATAGTAAGTAAGTATACAATTATATTTTGTGATAATAAGGTTATTTTTATTTATTTGGTTTTACAATATCACAAGTAGAAGCAGAATTATTTAGATCTTTTAAAATTTGAAAACTTAGATCCGTTTAACTGTGCAAATGTTAAAAGCGGTTTTCATTAATAAAATCGGAGTGTTTGAACAGGAAGGGATATATGTATAAAAATTACAGTAAATTACAGTAGAGATAAGCCGAGAATTATTAATTTATATGTTACAATATTCTACGTATTCAAATACACTAATAAAAATGTTTTTAAGCTTGTTTATATACCTGATTTCTTCATCATTAAAGCTTAGTTCGTAAACTTAGCACTTGAAGCGTTAAAGGCGTACAGGCTATGACAACATGATGAAAATAACTAAACATATTTGTTTGCTATAAAGTTCAAGGAGCAAGTTCATATTAGTCAGAGGTCATTGCATGACATGACCATAGTTAATACTATAAACCAATTAAGTTTCAATAACTGCATATTTTTTGAGACAGAATATTACGTCGATGTAGCGAGCGAATGCTGTTCAAGTTACAATAGACACACAATAATTTGTATCTCCAAAATTTCTGAATGTTTCTTTAGTGAAGACGAATCACTATTTATAGTATACATTAAATATAAAACAGATTATCTTAAGTATTTAAAGCGCCGATAGCCATTTGTACGAACGATTTTTATAAAAAGCTGTTTTTAAAATGGAAGTGGTTGAAGTACAATTTTTGTATCTCGTAAGTTTTAGAGTGTTAAGGGGAAACCGTTTAATTTGCGTTTATTTAATAATTATTTTATGTTTTTATTTAATATTTTGACTAGAGAGAGCGAAATATCGATAATATTAAGTAAAAATACTTACGATTCGTTTAATTTCCCTAAATGTATCTGCCTTGAATGACTGCATTCTACTGGAGAGTATCCCGTCATTTTTGTGTATGTATTCTAGTTAGAGATTACGTATTTGTGATAGTATTATATTTTTCAATGAGTGTGAAAAAGTTTTCTACTGAGTGCCGTTTTTATATGTTTTTGTAGTAGTTATATAGGCGGGATAAGAACGGCTACAATTGGGCACTAACTACTACGCAATTGTGGCGATGTTTTTTTATTTTTATTTAATGAAATATACATTTTACTTTATATTCCACTGTTTTAAGAACGGTGTAACAAAAACCCTATTGGATTTATCCGTACATCGGTAATCTATCTCTCAGATGTGTTGTGTGTTCTTTGTGCGTTCTTTTGTGTTGTAAAATCGTCTAAAGTAACAAATAGCAACCTGTTGTTGTGTAAATCTTCTTGCCATTTGAGAAGTTGGTTTGGAGTTTTTTCATCACTCTATTTCAATGCGCTGACTAACCCACAGTACAGTAGGTACCTATATTACTCCATTAAAAGTGATGGACTCAATGCAGTCGAGTAACAGGAGGTAGCTATAAGTTTGCATTTGTTCCTTTTTATGAATTATCACAATTTTTCGCAAATTCGTTATATTACGTTACGTTATATTTTTCTGTATACACGTAGTACATATTATGAACATCATAGAAACTAAAAAAGAGAAGCAACCGTGAATCTTTTTATTTCTGAATTTTAGTGCTTATGTTGTTTAATTGCACTATTGCCTTTTGCAGCATTACTATCGAATCGAATCAAATTCCTTTTTACACTTCCTTATTGATTGTCAAATTAAATACTACCACCGATTAAAAAAAAAAAATCTCTGATTTGCTAAGAATCGGCGAAAGAAACTCAACGGTCTTTGTTGGTATAAATTAATGATTATTGAGATATTCAATTTTAATAACAAATATCCAGGACGCGATCGAATGAATATCAGATGCGTTTAACTCAAAGTCCTCAACCCTATCTATACCTAGATATAAAACACAATTTCCTGACAGTTAAATATATGTAAATATTAAGAACTACTTGGTACATATACTCTTGATACATTGAGCACGCACTAAAAAGGATGTTTGAAAATTTGATTTCAATTTAAATGTATGTTCGATTATTTATTTGCTATTAAGGACGAAAAAAGAGACGATATTGTTATCTTTAAAATAATTGTAAAATTCGTAATTAAATGATCATTAGTATAAACTAATGTTTACGTAAAACTGGAAACGTATTCAGAGCGACGTTGCTTTAAAGTATATGTATTATGTATATTAAAATACTTAGAAGTAGAATTATTTTTAAATAACAGTAAATGTTTTGTAAATAATATTTTTTATGTAAATGACTTATTAAAAACGAAAGTAATCGAACTAAGGCCTCAGAAAATCACAATAATGTTAATGTTAAATTACTAGGAGCACTCAAACACGCAGAAGGTAGTGAACTAAAACGCTAAGTAATAGGTTTCTATCGCGTACAAGAAGGTAAATGAAACATGATAAATATATCACACTCTTCTCCCATTTATACTATCCTAGTTACAACATTTGCCAATACTTGCCTAAAGATGTGTAATGTATGAAAAATATGTACGGGTACTTTTTTATTTAGAATTTAGTGTCAAGGTAAATGAATGCATATTAAGAGTAAATAATGTTCATTATGTAAACTAAATAAATAAATAAAAAAAAATAATTAAGGAATACAAGTAAATAATTTATAGTTAAAGTATATTTTAGCTAAGTCAGCGAGGGTACAAAATTTAATCAATCCATATAAAATATTGCGGCAATAATTATTATTTTAAAATTTTTACATCTTTTCATGTCACAGATTCGTAATAATGTTTTATCGATTGTTTTACGTGCATACAGTTAGTGCCATTATATTAAGAGCTGCTTCAACCGTTGCGCGTATTAACTGTGCACCGTTAAAAGAAGATAACATGCTCACAAGCTTAACAAGAGGAAGGGAGTTAGTTAACTGATTGTGAGTTAAGGCCCATGGTTCTGAGTTTCTTGTTACTTCAAACGCGAGTTATTGTGCAGACTGCATCTCTTGCATTCACTGTATCCCTAGTAAAGTAGTTAGCTTTGACGCATGTCACTGCGTTATGGGCGTGTACAAAACAAACAGCTTGTCCCAGCAAGCAACACAAAATTAATTTTAATGCTCTATTATTTATATTATTTTCGTGCAATTCGTAATATTTGTCAACTAACGATCAATTATTATAAAAATACTGGTCGGCCCTAACTACACAACACTATTTAATTTAAATAAATAAATAAATGTCATTCAGTAATAAAATGTTCAAATTAAAATCATTTATATATATATATATTTTTCTATTTAACAAAATAACCTATCTACTACTAACTAACCTATAAGAAGTTATTTATCAATAAGTTGGAAGTTACGGTGAAGTATCCATGCTTGTGTTATATGTGTGACAAATGGTGTAAGCACGTGTCGGAAGGGTTGAACATGTGGGCTACATGTACTAGGGTAGCATAATGGCGTAGAGAGTTTAATGTCACACATGAGACACCCGTGTGTAATCTCTCTCCGTAAGTGCGCGTCGAATGTTTTTGTTAATGTGAGTGCTCTATATGAATGTAATTGTGTTTCTGTTTTATTTTTTCATTGTCGTCATATAGAGTTGAAACAATCAGGTAAATTTTATAATTATTTTGAGATAGAATTGTTGATTATTATTTCGATTAGTTACATTTATTATATACCTTCAGTTTATAATAAAAGTACCTAATAATATAGGACTTATTTGATTTAGAAAACACTTTACAAATTATAAACACGAATAATGGTTGTAAGTATGATAGCATTGGTGGTAGCAAGAATGTGACATTTCCTTTGGATATTAATTACTATTTTCAGGGCGATAAACTACCAGCTCTCCTGACTCCAATAGATATAAGAGTAGTATTATTGTCTCTTATAATAGTAACACCGCACTATCACTCTAACATTCGAGTGTCTGAGACGAATGAAACTGCAGAACGATATAATTTCGAAATAGAGGCGAATATATGCTCCGTTTGTCTCTCAATATTTAATATATTAAAACTTAAAATAACATGAGCATTATTTCAATATATGTAAAAATAATGAAATTAATGACTGTCTATTTTCTAAACGAGTAAGATGTTTTTACGTACGTACGTTATTGTTATTATATAGCTAACTGTTAGCTACCATGTTGCCGTAGTAAGTGTGAAAGAAAGTTGAATTCTGATCATTCCTTAACGTTTCTTTGACATTTATGAATTCCTAGTTGAAGAGATTCAAGTGAGGCCATTTTGTTATATAGTTTTTTATTTTAAGTTGACTGTTAGTTTTTTTTTGGAAATATGTCAGAACCTTCTTTTGTTATTTAAACAAGTATAGTCATTATTTTATTACAATTACTATGATAATTACTTATTGTTTATTTTATTTTACACTTTCTAAATTTCCTTTTCAATCAATAATATATACATTATGTACTTAAATTGGTTTATAATTATCATGCAAAATCACACAAAAAAGGAAATGTCTGCTGGCCTCATTTCTTTTGATTTAGTTTTAGGTAAAAAGTATTACGTCGAAGGTGCTGAAAAAGCCCTTTTATCAGATACTTTCGTCATAAGTATGTTCTCCTAGTATATAAAGTCATTGGGAGTGACATGCCCATTACTTTTCTTATTCCCTTTTCATAAATTTACACGTTACACCCACCCTGCCTCTTCTGAGACGAAACTAATTAAAATAATAATTTAAAAAAAATCATAATTATTTCGTTAAGAGCATGCCCTGCGTTAAATTATTTGAAGGGCACTCTTTAAAACAACAATAAGAATGTCTAAAACTCATCTTTATTGCACAAAACAAAGGTCTTACGGATAGATCTCCTATCTATTTATTCAAAAAGTCTTGGGGCTCGTGCTAAATAATTATAATAATTTATTATCATCGATTGAGGAGCCCTTTTAAATTATTTATAATAAAACACATTCTACTAGGCCAGCACAGAATACGAGGAGATCGAAAGGTCCTCAAAAGGGCTAGTCGAATTTCAAGGTTTGACTACGCAGTAGGCGTGGTTTCTTCAACCAATCGTGAGCGAGCACTTTACGCAAGAACTTACGCATTAAGACGCGGGCCCTACGTGCGTACCTACATTTCTACAGGTTGAGTTACTACACTTGCTTGTACGCGGACTGTGTGTGTGTGAGTGGCTTACACCAACTGCATTGCTGCAAATATATTTTTTCAAGTGGCTTTTTTTTTGTTATGCACACCTGCTTAATAGTTTGTTGTTTATATTATGAAATATGTTGTAGTACTTAGAATTAGACACTTGATGAATTATTAATTATCATTATCATATGAATACCATAGAATATTCATATTATTTCATGGTATTCATTATGGATACGTGAAAAAATGGCGTGTTTAATGTCGGTAAAAGTATCGAAGTAGTCGAAGATTGGATGTGTAATTAAAACGGATTCAAGAATAGGCTATTAATATTTCTATTTCGGAACTGACCATAGATATAAACCTATGGTTTTAAAAATAAAAATGAGAGGGTACACGAAATTCGATTATAATAAAAAAAATATATAATGCACTCATAAATAACATTATATTCAATCTAACACTATATTAGATCATAAATGACCGAAGTAACTAAAGAGTTTTTTTGTCGGTTCTACTTTGCAGTACGGGATGTACGGTTTTGGTGATAGCTTTACATAAATTGAACCTTGTAAAATAATGATTCGTAGTTACTTGTAAAATTCCACTAAAGTAAATTACAATTTAATTTGATTTTATTTTATTAGTCATACTTACGAAGTTATAAATGATGTCTGATTCTTTGACTCCTTCTTTGACTTGTAGAAGGTTTGTTATTATAGAAAGTATTAGTTTAAGTACTCATAACCAAAGCATGACATTTTTGGTTGTTTGGGCAGGATTCCCGGATCTACCATATGGCTTTTTGGGCTTCAGCCCAGGGCCCCGCGGGTTCAAGGGGACCCCCGCTAAATCAAGTCAAAGTCAAAAATAGACTATAAATGCGAAAGAATCCATAACTTTATTAAATTTAACAGATCGTATGGTTTGCAACCCTGCGAGTCCTGCAATCAAACCCATTCAATTAATTTAATTTTAGTCTACGTTCAGATATGTCTTTGGTGAGCCCCTAAGTAGTGTTAGCCCAGGGCCCCCTAAACTTACGGTCAGGTCCTGTGTTTGGGGGCACTAACTCCAGCACTCGGTAGGTATATGACGCTTCCGCTAGCGCCGACGGATATTGAGCTCGAGGTTTCAGCTAATTAGTAAAGTTTTAACATGGCGAAAAGCTTTTATAAAACCGCTAAAAGTTCGAGTAGCTTTTTTTTTATTTACGATATCATCCTACACACAGCCATTATTCAACATAATAACCCTTATTGATTGTTAATTTACTTATTATTCTAAGAACATTTAAAATATAGTAATAAAAAACATTGGTAAAATTAATTTAAAAAATGCATACCTATTGTTAGTTCTGCTTTTCGTTATTTTGAATATCTCAATTGTTGAAGTTTGTATAGAAATTATAACCAGCCAATGAAAAGTACGTAAGTATAACAGCAATATTCTTGTGAGTTATGTTAGCCTGGTATATGTATGAGTATTTTGTTGCAGATCCGCCTCTCGTAATCGAGATGATGGAAGTTTTGAAAAAATGATTTTCTACAAATATATTGTGCCCACACTTTACAAAAATGTTGTTAATCTTTTAATTAAAAATTTTACTCTATTTTTTTATTTATTTTTAGTAATTATTTCGCGATTATGCTACGATAAATGAATTTAATTTATTTAAATTTGAATATTATTTATATTTATTTATTACAATTTATATTTTTTTTGTGGTTTTCATGGATACATCAATAATAAAAACATAATAAATATTGACTTCATAAACCCATATTTATTACATACATTTTGTATGAAACGTCCTCTTTCTAGTTAAGTAAATTGTCGATAAGTGCTGCTTGCTGTAAAATATTTTATTTCGTTATTGGAACATAATATCGATGATCGGCGATAATGTCGAACCGTTCGGAAAATACTAAGGCTGCATGGACACGGAGAAGGTTACTTTAACAGAAATCAATACTCCATAATTTGAGCGCTACGCTATATTGGCTTGATAACAGGTGAATGAAATCAGGTTCAATGAACATTCTCTACGGGGCGTTCCCAACTGTTGCGCAAATTTTATTGGATAAAATTGCATTACTGAACGATTAAAAAAAATACCATTATCTTATATAAAAAATCTCGCATGTTGTGAAAAACAACATTCATAATTTATTTCAGGTGCCTTTTAAAGAGTATAAATAAACAAATAATAATCGAATAAATAAAAATTGACTGTATTTTTCAGATACGCCCCCCCCTGCCTTTCAATAATAACATGCGTAATTATATCGAGATAGTATTAGGGTATCATATTCTTAAGGCGATGTTCAAAAAAGTTAAATAAATAGTAATTTAATCTCTTTGGTCATTTGGTTTTGTTTTTATATCGGTAGAAATCAAAAATTTGTATGTATTTTATTATAAACTATTACTTCTTTCTAAAATATATATACAGAAGTATACTTCACAAAATACGTATGTAATTACAATAATAAATAACAGTTAACGGATTGAATCGACAGACTATTAGGGTTGCATGTTATCTTAAAAAATAAAAACAAAACTTCTAGAAAAGGGTTAAACATTTTCGAATTCAAACAACCAGGACGGCATAACGGCTAAGATATTAGAATCGTACTAGTGGATACGAGTACCCCATTAAATTGGCTGCGTTGAGAATTCATGTACTTTTAAAAATTTATAGTTGAGAACGGAGATTTAACACTATGCATAGTGTGAATATTAGTTGAAGCAAGAAATGCGAAAATAAAATCGTAAGATCAAAATAAAAAATGTATGCAAAATATAACTAGAAAAGTAAAAAGATACAAATACTAAGTCTATTCGTTTAAAGTCGATACCGAAAATCTTAAGGGATTTAAAAAAAACAGTCATTACATTTAAATTCATGTTCAGACCAGCCACGCAAGCCGATGTCATTATTCGCTAACATCATTTGTAAGTACTTTGTTACAATTATTATATGCTATTATTTACAAAAGGTTTTAAATCTCACTTTATTTCCCTCCTACTAAGTCTATTTTGCCCGAATATTAATTAACGCAGGGTAAGAATCAAAATCGTAATAAATTGGACTCTCATTAAGGACGAAATAATTCGTGCGAGAAAATCGTATTATGGAAATTATTGGTTTATCAAGATTGCAGTGATCATAATTTAAAATTGCTTAAGTTATTGACATTCACCTTATCTTTAGTTAAATGATACTTCGATATCACTGTGTATACTCAATGTGTTCTTCCCAAGTAATCACGACTTATTTATATAATTTATGATAAAACTGTCGCAGTAATTGATATTTATTAAATATTAGTAATTTGTCTTTGACTATTTTAAATTGAGGTGAAAATATAATAAAAAATAATTACGAATAAAATAGTGTATATTTTTGTTAACAGCTAAATGTAAATGATAAAATATTATTTTTCTCAGTTAGTATTTATTACTTGGCCAAATAATGGTCAAGCAAACAAAGAGTTGTCCCAGGGTTGGTATGGTTGCCAAGTGGCCGGTACGGCGGGCCAATGTACGCGGCCATGGCACCAGGAGCGCAGAGCGGCGAGGCGATGCGCTGATGAATGCATCGATGCGGGCAATGCACTTTTAATCGTGCGTTAGCGCTGTGCTCGGGTAGGTAGCTGGTTTAATCTTCATTAGTTGTCAGTAGTCTGTTCGTATTATATTTGCTTTATATAATAAGTAAACTAATGTGATTACGTTAATCCTATTATTCTATTCTATTTCGTAATTTCTATATATAAAAATAATTTACTTGACTGTTAGTGGTTAGATAGTCAGAGATACGCAATTAGGTGAAGTATAAGTAATATAGTGTAAATAGAATGTAATAAAATAGTGAGCATAATATATATTCTGAATAGTCCACAAACTTAAAACTATGTAGAACGTAAACAAATGCAATATAACGTAATTTTTGTAAAATATATAATAATGTGTGTAAGTAAGCCTTAAACCCAAAAGTATTTTAAATATTTTTCTGCTCAGGTCAAAATGAGTAAGATGATATAGCCTTACAACGGCAATAACTATTACCGACAATATATAAACATATATTTTATTTCATTTAGTCACGATGGTATATGTATGTATCGCGCAATAGTTTACCTACACTGATCACAATAAGTACAAAGTATTTCTTGGTTTCTTTATAATTTTAATCAAGTTAACTTTAAGATAAGTTAACTTTTGCAACATAGAAATCTCTTATTGTCGGATTTTTTTGTACATATATCTAGTTCCTCAAATTAATCGGGGGACAAATCGGTAGAGGGCGGTAAGCGCGCCCTAATAAAGACAATAGCGGTCATTTATCACGGACACACGCAATTCAACCTGATGGCTGGTCGTTTGACGTGACCCCTTTAGGAGGACCATGCGATCTATTCACGGTGCCGACTCGGGTTGCTCACTTCGAAAACTTTGAGATTGTCTTAGATAATACAAGTGCTATAATTTGATCTCTTTTTAAATATTAGTGTATGCATTGCCATTAATGCATACCATTATCACTACTACTGCGAGAAGACTCTTTTAAGTTATTTTAATTAATTATTTTAATATTCATTATAAAGTCACATTAAGTCTTTCATTAATGAAATTGGGAATTATATCTGTCGTACTGCTGCATATAATTTCAGTAATCATTAATAAGTTTTAACACACGATAAAACGTTATTATTATAAAGATATTATACTATATAAATATCAACACTAATATACCTATGTAATCTTTGAATTCATTACATAAATTCGCCATTAGATTTTTTATTCAACTAAAATATAAGCATAACTTAACCTCCGCATCATTAAATACTTCCTTTTCCACAAATAAAAAAAACTCCAAGTTCGGTCGTAAGTCGTTTAACAAAATTAGCAATCGATTTTTGATGACAACAATATTTACTATTGGCACTAAAAATAAAGCAATTAAAACTTATAATATTATATATCAAATTAGTATCATTTACTTACACTTACTCACACAATCACCATCAATATTCTCGTGTTATACGCATCCTTAATCACATATATCGCCCCTAACACGTCGATGTTGAAACAACGGGTGTCAAATTAAGTCTAAGTCTCTCTCTCTCTCTTTTTTTTATTAAACAAATTTTCTAAAAAACTATGAGTATCTTAAAGTAGTTTCGTTTTTTTAAAGCCTCATTATTTCAAACATTTTACTTTACTTACAATCAGTACGAGTATAATACATTTTAAAGAAATAATAGACATATCAAGAATCGGCTCGGTGGTCTAACTATTTAAAAAAAAAACAGAATAAAGCCTATTGTTCCCTTATACTTTGTATATATATATTTATGGTATAGTTCAACTACCTACGATTAGTGTTTTTATCATTGTTTGTCAAATCCTGAAAAACTATTTTAAAGAGATTTAAAAATGAATTAAATAATTACATATATTCATTTTAACATTTAGTTAAAATGAATTAATATTAAAAAACACAAACACAAATCAAAGCTGATTCATAAAAGATCGAGACTGGGTTCCAAAGCTTTAAATGTTATACATGTCTAAACGGGTTAGTGGGCCGTTGAGCGAATCGGGAAGGGGAGGGTGCGGCAAGGCCTTTACAAAAGTAGAGCCCTCACCTGTTATGCTCCCCTGGTAGATATTTATTTTTATGGGCTATGGATAAATGTCAGGGGAGTGCCGGCAGCGGGCGGCGCCTTATGGCTCTTGCCTGTGCGGGCGTTATGACTTTTACGGTCCTAGAGTTATAAAAATAAAAACATATTCTTTTTCTAATGGCAAAAGGGCTAGGCGATGACCATGAAAATGTACGTGTTAAATGACATTTGTTAGTAATATTCTTATCGCAACGAATAATGCCGAACTAATGCTAATAATTATTAGTATCACTAGTAACTTAACTTTTTACATCAGTGCAAAAATATTTTACGAATTGAATCCCGTCAAATTGAAAATCTGGAATATTTAAAAAAAAACTGTTAATTTAATAAAAATGAAATATAACTGGATTTACCGATTTGATTGTTTGTGATTGAATTGATTTATATAATAAGTAACATTGTGTTGAGCGCGCGTGCAGTGACATTTGACTTATATTCTGTTAACGTATGAATGAAAGCACGCACACATTCGTATACAAAAAATGTTTAATAATAACATGTTTAGCATTAATATATGTTTACCTCCTAGGAGACTATGCGATCCTGGTAAAAAGGGAATAATATCGCCCCATATTTCTCACGCTCGCACCCATTGAGCAACAGGGATCTACATATGTACTCCATCTCTTTTTGATTCCTGGGAAACACTACTCGCACTCGAAAGCTGTACGATGGGAAATCTTTAGAACAAACTTTTTTACTTGTGTGGCTCATGGGTTGGCATGCATAAGCCGTTACCGTTATTATATTTAACATGTTATATACCTACCTAATATTATATTATTTTGAGAATTAGTTTATAGCCTATATAACTCATATATTAAAAAATAAAAGATGAAATTTTCTATTTTATGATAATTATAGTAAAGATAGAGAAGCGTGGTATGATCTGACGTAGATTCAGACTCGAGTAAATACCAATTTTTCACATAATTTTAAGTTTTAATATGAAACATTTTGTTCAAATACATTTTTTATCTTTGTATATCACTACATAGTTTAAAAGAATGGCGCTTCCAGCTGTTTGTCTGTCCCTATATATGCTTAGATCTTTATAACCACGCAACGGATTTTGATGCGATTTTTTTAATATATAGAGTGATTCAAGAGAAAGATGATAATACATGCATAATATAGAACACTGATAATTTAAGATAGATCGCGAAGGTAATTTAGATTGATAGGGGGGCCCATTACAGCATGTAATTTAAATGAATATTTTCGAAGATATTACAGATTTAAAGAGCAGGGAAATAGCGGTTCGTATTGTCTAATAACAAAAATGCTGTGAACGTTGTATATAAAGACATTACAGTAAAACCAGGCAAACCATAGGAATATATTTATGCCGTAAAATGAACTATTTTAATTTTAAACTAACACGGATCGAAGGTTTACATCAATTATATTATTTTTAGGCGCCGCCGTTTCTATAAATAGCCCATTTACAAAATACAGTATCAATATCAATGAACAGTATAAAACAAAGTCGCTTCCGGTTTCTGTCTGCAACTTCGCTAACTTCTTCTAAATCATTCAACGGATTTTTATGCAGTTTTCACTAACAGAAAGAGCGATTCCAAATCCAAATTTCAGTAGTTTTTATAATAATAGTTAAAAAAATTATGTAATATAAAAGCATTTAAACATAAAAAAAATCTATAATAAATTCGTTAAAAGCTATATGGTAGGAAGAAAGTAATATTCTCTAATTAATTATTAATCCTAATTCTGACAAATGTTAAGCTCCTTGGGCATGTAACTTAAATTAAAATTGTCTTTTACACTATAGCATTCGAATGCCTTAGAAGATATCACCGTTTTGAAATTATGTGCAACGTAAAGCATCTAGTACAAAACTGAGATTCGGATTTTATACAAAGCCCCTTTTTTGCAGGCTGTACGATTACAATTCGACCTTAGCAGTTAATATTATCCGAACTTACTTATAGTCACACATTTTGATCTATATTTTACAATAAAATATTTATTGATAATTCCCATTTATGATATACTTGTAAAAACTAATATATAAATGAACCATAATAATGATTTTTATGGTTTTTGTTTGGGCCGGCTTCTAGTTGACATCTCTAATGATATTCCGTCGGGTGAAGCTGACATTTCCCATATCGGGGACATTACCAGTATAGGCTTTAGAAGTTCCTAAAAATACAGGGCTGGACCGTAAGTTTAGGGGGCCCTGGGTTAACACTACTTAGGGGCCTATCTAAGACATATCTGAACGTAGACTTGAATTAAATTAATTGAATGGGTTTGATTAATTGTAGGACTCGTAGGGCTGCAAACCATACGATCTGTTTAATTTAATAAAATTATGGATTTTTTCGCATTATCGTCTATTTTTTACTTTGATTTGACTTAGCTGGGGCCCTCTTGAATCCACGGGGCCCTGGGTTGAAGCCCAAAAAGCCATATGGTAGATCCGGCCCTTTAAAACTACCTGATAAAAAAGAGTATTTTTCGAAAAATATATAATATTACAGTATACAATATTTCGACGCTTGCATTGCGGTAGAAGGGGGTGATGATACATAGGTTAAAGGGGGGATTTGTATGGAAATTCGTTATTTCTGATGTTAGAATATGTAAAGGTTAATAATTCAAAGGTATAGGTTACGTTTCTTTGATAATTCATTAGCTTAGAGGGTGAAACTTTGTATGGAAGCTTGCCATTTTTGAAAGTTACAATTATGGAAATCTTTGTATAAGTTTCTGTTTAGGAAAAAAAAAATGTTACCAGATTTTTTAAATATTAATTAATTTTTTTTGTATCTGCATAAAGATTCCGATGAGAAAACATCGATACATAACTAATTTAAGTTGTAGTAATATTAATCGAAAATATTTGTTTGTTTTCAATCATATCATACATGGTGATTTCTCCGAGCAACCCACTTTTACTTATTAAGAAACAAAATATTAAAATCTACTTGGATGACGATGCGCTTTAAAATAATTTCGTTAATATATTTTACTCAGATGGATTCTACTAAATTACTACCTATATACATATAAACATTATTTTTTTATTAGTAAGTAATCCAATTGTCATAATGACTACAGTATCAATGTGTTATGCCAGTAATAAAATTGTCCTTTTGAAATTATACTCACATGATTTTACATGCTTCTAAAACGTTGATATTTATAGCTTGTTAAACCCATCATCAATTATTTGATATTTCAGCATTGTTCTGTTAATTTATACAATATAAATATGGTTTAACAAAGCAGTCATTTACGAAGACAATTTGTGAATTGTGACGACTGGTTCGGTTTCGGACGCGTCAATCGGAAGTGACCTAAAAGGTGCCTGTAACCTGCTATTAAATGTGTAATATAAAACTACAATACGAATTACGATATATCGTTGTGCGTTGGTTTTTTATGAGATGAGAGATGTTAACTTTTTTAAATTTAAAAGCAAATTCTATTCATTAATTTTGTATTGTAATTTGGAATTCATAAATCTAAAATAACAGTAAAAAAAATCGAATTTTAATGATTTTATAGGACATAAAAAACTTTCTTAAATCGATGCGTTTTTTGCTTAGTAGGTATTTTATTTTCGGTTTATTATATTTAAAAAAATACATTATTTTGATATTTGACGGTATAAAAATAAATAACTTCAAAAGAAAGTTAGTACTAACTCATATTAGATGTTAAATATGAATATATAATTTATAAAAACATTTTTTAAAGCCCTGCGGCGGAAAGACTACGAAGAAAAGAGGTCTTATTCCAATTCTCTAATGCAGGATGGCTGAGACGTGTGTCAGTATTTCCTTTACACGTTCTTCTATGCGTGAGATGATTTTTTAAGCATACACTTAAAACTACTTATACTTGCTAGGATTTCTACCTCGCAACTAAGCCCCATAAACTTTTTATCTACTATACCATCGTATTTGTTCTATTCAGATTAAGAAATTTTAAAAGAGATTTGAACCTAAATCAAGCAATCGTCTCGACCACTCCACCCTTATTCATTAACTTATACAATACTAATAAAAATGAGAATAATTTCAAAATGTCTAATAGCTAGTACAATATCTAAAAGTTGACAATGTGTTTTGTTAAATGGATGGACAATGGAAAACGGTTAAATACAAATTGTTGGAGGTGAAATTTATAACATTTGACAATTAGTAGATCTAGTATTCTATGAACATGGTTTCTGTATAAAAGTATATATTGCTCTTACCTTCAAACAGTAGACTTGTAGCGAAGTAGAAGATAATCGGATAATTCATGATTAGAAGTATCTGGATTTAAGTACTTGCCGAGATATTTTTAAAAATAAACCGCGCACCTTTTATCTGACATTTATTTTAAATATGTAGATTTATCCTTTAAATATATTTTCTTGTTTGATAAAATTAAAACTTTGGTTAACAAACTAAATGTATTTTTTTAATTCTTATAGAGAATGTAGTTTGAAAATATGAGTGAGTTGTCTGGTTTGTAAATTCGCGAGGTACGTTCGTGACTTTGTCAGTCGCGCAACTATTTCAGTGGTCTTGATGGTAAACTTCGGGTTTCAGCGCAGCTCAACCCCACCACCCTTTGGTGGTGTTTAGAATGGGGACAGGGAGCGTCCCGAACCCATAAAGAAAACTGTCTTGCCTCGACTAATTGAAACAATATTTGGTTTCCGACAGATAATTAAGGTTGTGTCTGGTTACGAGATTTATGCAACTTTATTTAGATTTTGTTGGAATGATACACTCTATTTTAGAAGTGAAAAATAAAACATAATATACGTAATAATTATTAATTGTAAGTTATATTTAAAAATATATTACATATTTCTAGATAAGTACCTTCATTAAATTGAAGTAAATAATCTGGAGGTAATGGGAAATACTAAATAAAATATAGTAAAAAATTAGGTGGGTACTATGTATATATGTTTTATAAATATATAACAACAGCCGTATCTTTTTTTTTGAATTGGGAATGGGAGTGAATTTTTAAATGAGAAACCTTATAAAGTTTTTTACTGAGCTCATAATTTTGAATAAAAAACTAATTTGTTGAAGTGAAGGTACCTTAAATGACAAAATGAATAAACAATTGAATAAATCCAGTCACAATAAAAAAGGCTGTAACTTTAACTAGTCGATTTAACAAACAAAGCCATTCGCCTAATTGGATGTTACGGGAATCAGGCGGTAAATGTTAGGCCAGGCAATCGTGTCGACATTTACGTTACGACTCTCGGCCTTCGACGCCAGCCCCAAAATACTCACCTAATGATCGTGTGAGATTCCCGATTTGAGCGGTACAATTTTGCTTTACTGAATTTTCTTTCAATGAAATTCCTAATTTTGTTGTTCATTTTGTATTTTTCTATAGTTTTAGACTTTGCAAATTGCAGTACTATTACCTGTAGCCGTTACCTAACTATTTAGATATATTATTTAAGATATTTCATATTTAAATATATGTATATAAGCAAATATTTAAAATAAAATTAATCTTTTCTCAACTGTACCTATTTCGGACAAGGCGCAAATTTTGAGTAATATCACCGTATCACCAACATCACCATTTCCAAATGACGGGCAACTATAAAGTTCGCTGCTAAACGATGGTTGGATAGCTGGGTGTAACGATAAAAGTTTGTAATCATTTTGATACTATAACAGTAGAGTCATTTTCACAATAACATTATTATTTATATTTCTCGTTTGTGATTTAGGTAGTTATTTAAGTAATAAATAAATATACGTTACAAAATAAATATTCCTACATTATACATCATATTTTCTTCCTAAGCGCACTTCTCATTCTTTTTATTATTAAATTACATCAGTACGAAATCAAGCATATTATATAGTTTATTTTACTTTTTTCTCGCGTTTATATAATATTAACTCCGATTTAAGTGACTCCAGAAAGTTTAGATTATTAAAGCAAGCGATCGATCAATGTTATCGCCTTCAGCAGTGCATGCCATTAGGCTCTCGTCCAGTAACGGGCTTATACTTTTCCTACTCTACTACATTCTTAATGACATTGACTGTCATGTTAGGTTTAGCCAGTCATTGGCCAGTCTGGTTTTCATGGCCTAAATTCAAGACATGCTCATTGGTCACGGCAAACATCGCGAGGAAATCTACAGGTCACGAATAAAATTTCGCCAAATGCAAGGAGGCATTTGCCCAGCTGTGGTACGTGTGCTTACTTTAATTTAATGGTAGATCTTTGTGGAAGGTCGTCTGAGTAGGTAGCACACAGTCATCATATATTCTACTGCCAAGCAGCAATACTAAGGATTGTTGTCTTCCGTGTGTGTGTAAGGATAGTCACCTGATGAAAAAAAACTACCTCCGCCAAGGTATGTCTGCAACACCGGGGCCTTGCAATTGCGTTGCTCGCCTTTAAAAGGTTTGACATCACATCTAAGTTCCAAGGTTAGTGCTACAATGGTGCTAGACCTTGGATTAAGATTGGACGCTAGACTGCAATACGATACACACATCTTAAATATTGTATCCAAAGGGAAAATGCTAGGATTTGCACATATAAATGGCTAAGATTTGAGGATACCTATAAAAATAAAATTATTTACCATGGTCGTTTTTCCCATCTTAGATTACAGTAGCATAATCTGTAGCCCACATTACAACGTTTATATCAAGTTAATTTTAGCGAACGTAAAAAATCGTTTTCTCTATCATCTTTCTTACGAAAACAAATGGCCGAAAATCTTCAAGATGAACCCAATTGGTTGTCGTAGGAAGATTATCGACCTACTAATTTTATAATATAAAATTATACATTACATATTTGACTATAGTGAATTGTTGAAACAAAATAATTTAAATATACCTGCTCATTTACCTCGCAAAAGTGTCCGCAGTTTGTTTCACATTCCTCCATCTAATTATAATCTAGTATATCACGCTGCCAAGAATACGCTATCTAAAACACTTTAAAATAGACATCAAATCAGTTCAATTATGTAAATTTTCTAAAATCGTGCTGTGGTTTCCTGCAATTAAGGAACACACATTACAATTATCCTGAAGAGCTATTTTTGTTACTCTTGTTTAGTGTTTATCTTTTGTTTGAAATCTTAAAATAAATATATAAATTTTATGATATACAATATTTCCACGTACAACGCTAATGTTGTACTAGCAGCAGGGATACTAGCAGTTCATAAAAGATATTAATTTTATTGGTAAGCATTCTAATGAATAGCAAAAATAATTGTAAGTATACTCACTTTTAAAAATGAGCTCCAAGATTATAAATAGATCAGATGATTACAAAACGCCATGACACTAATTATATTTTTTTCTTAAAGAGAAATTGAAAGAGAAGTGAAATATTATCTACTTATATAAGTACTGTCTTTATAGTAGTAGTAGGTTACTTGGAACGTTTTCCGGAAGTCTTGAACATTGGTAATTTTATAAATTTCGTCATGCTCTTTTGGAAATGAGTTATTTGACCAAAACGCGTTTTGGAGTGGACTTAGCGGGTCTCGTATGCTGAAACTATTGATTTTACAAAATACTACATAAATGGTAGGTAATTTTCTAGTATAATTTATTAAAAAACTAGTTTTATCGTAAAATTTGTCGGAACGGAGTTATTCTCAAAAAAATGTTTTTGAATGCCATTTTTCCAATAAATCGGTGCGAACGGCAAATTACGAGGTTGAGAAGTGAAAATTCGAAAAAATCTAGAAAAATTACAAATTTTCAAAACTCCCGGAAAACTTTCATAGTAGAACTACGAAATGACTGGAATACTAGCTTGAAGTCATAATGTACCAAGGACAAGTGATCGCTGTTTTTTTTAATCATAAATATGCATAACATGATCAAACACCGTATCAATTAAATAAATACTTCGTCAAGGATAAGAAATGCTTTAACTATAACGCCTGATACTTTTAGAGGAAGTGGAAAATACAATAAAGTAAATTACCTTATTACAATAGCATGAAAAGCGCCTCACAATTGTTATTTATTATATGAGTTGATGTTGTTTCGTGATTAATGTAGTAAATAAAATTAAGTTTTGTATTTAAAAAAAGAAAAATCACAAATTATATAAACAGTTTTTATTAATAACTGAAATTTAAATACTACAATTTCATACATATTACATTATATATTATAACAAGCACTGAGTATTATTAAATAGTTGTCTATAAAATTTTAATAATCGGAGCAATTTGTCGAGCTAATATTCAATTATATATATTTTGCATATATGTATATATATAACATATAATGTAACTCTTTAATAATACTCATCCCATTTATTAACAACTTGTATATCAGAGGTTGAGCAGTTATCCAGGACTCGCTTGCTCCTGGCTTGTTTTTACGGTTGACGTTAAACGATATAACCTCACTACGTGATTTAAATCTATGAATATTGAGGTTTTTGTTGCTGAGTTCATCTGTTGTCGAATGTTCTTTAAATATTTGTATTTTAGGACCTTTTTTTTAATGTAAAATTTTAAATACGAAACATATTCTTTTATTTTAAGTAAATTAATAAATTCATAATATCTTTTGTATTTTACGTAAATAAAGAAAAAAATATTTTACCCTTTTTTTAAATTATTTATTTTGCGTTAACCTGGCACACTGAGCCAGAATGTTTACATCACTGAAATTGTTATTATTTTGGTTAGTTTATTAAGTCTTAAATAATTTCTAAGATTAAGTATTCAACAACAAAACATTAACGCGAGAATGTATATCATTAACATGAAAAAAAAAAAGTTAACTAATGTAATTAAAATTGAAGAAACCAAACGACACTCGCGTCAATATTTTATATCACAAAATAATTATTTTAACGTAATGTATCATTACACATCAACCTGGTCTTATACAACAGATAATTAAGATGGCAGTAGTCATTATCGTACAAACAGAAAGATGTAATTAAAAAATACATCAACAGTCGCGCTCACATCATATTGGTTATTTAAAACAACGTCTACACAGAAAATATCTAGAACTATTATAATCTATGACTATTATATACATAATGTACACAAATTGAACTACTTCCGTCTAGTTACAGAGAGTTAGGTGTTCATTAAAAATCGCTGCTTATGTTAATATCGGTAAATTTGAAACTGTTCAAAGAAACACCAAATTAAAATGCTTAATTAACGGGTGCACTCTTGATAATAAACTTTCGCTTTAAGACTGACAGATTTTATTATACAAAGAAATATTGAATTAGCATTTCTTATACATAAATAGTGAAACAAATTTATACAAAAAAAAAAAATTTTTCATACAATGCCCTTATCTAAATTATAATAAAATTACATAATTATAATGTAAGACATTATATAGGCCGCTACAGCTATAACAACGGTGTGCATTAAAAATAAATTTCACCAAGAATTTATAAAGAAAAAAAAAAACATCTCCATCGATTTTAATTAAATGCATATTAAAATATTATCTAATCAAATATATAAACATTGAGATCTAATAATAATTACATAACATAGATACATAAGATTACTAAATAGAGGAAGAGTTGAAGAGTAGACAAATTATCATGAAAATCTCAAAACATGTCCATGAACGATATTAGAATAAAAATAATACATATAGTTTTTTTTGTAATAATAAAAATAAAAAAGCGTAAAAAAAATAACAAAATTTGGCTTAATTGCAACTAAGATTTTAAACCTAAAAACATACCAAAAAATTTCAAGTGGAACTGTTCCAACTGACGCATAAACAAATTTACGGAAGCGAGTGAATCGGAATAACTATATTATGAAATTGAAAATGAAGAAATTACGAAATTACATAATTTCACATGGGGCATTGTCAAAAACAAATGGAAAAAAAATGTTTATTAAAAAAAAATCATGCACAATTTAAAAATCCAATTTGAGACTAATTCCATCGTATTAATTGACTACATTATTAATTCAGTCATTTCTATTAAGCACTTGAAAATAAACGAAATACCAAACAATTTCACATTAAAATTCCAATGTATATTTTACCGTTCGACTACACTACGTTATATATTTATTCGTCTCGTATTATTTAAGATATACAATAATATTATAATTTACAATACACGGTCTAACATTTTCCTTTAAGAGTTTCAATGACATCGAGCCCGCCGCCAGCGTTCGGACCTTTGGGAAGAATATCTTCCACCAGAGCATTACACATGTAAGTCGGAACTTGTCTCTCACGGCCTATAATTGTGCACGCACAGAACGCACATGGCGGGCCAGAATTTACTATAATGACATTACATAGTTAAGCAGTGTAATAGTACACTACATTTCGTCTACAATAACGAATGTCTCTAAAACAGTTCTCGACTACAATATTGCATTAAAATTTAATATTTTTTAGATATGCCTTCTGCTGCAAGCTCACTTTTATAAATACAATACAATTACTTAAATAAACAATTATTTAGAAAAATGTCAATTCTGTCTAGATTATTTAATTCAATATCTTTAAATTATTATAAGAATAATTAACAAAATATTTTTGTTTTTAGTATTTATAAAGATTTCCTAGATTGAAAAATCAATAAACAATTCCATATCAACAAAATTTCAAAAATATTCTACAAATATAAATAGCTTCAATTAATCCCTAGATATTTATTTTAAGTAAGAATCGTTATCTATATATTACTGGAATTAGAAATTAATATAAAATTCAAACTATTCGAAAGAGCCAGTTACTTCGATAGTCATGGGTGAAATTATTAGAACAATTTTTCTTTATCACGGATTATTTGTATAGATAACCCCCCTAACATTACTGTATCGATAGAAACACACATTGTTTGGAATACACATAAATCACTGGATCACAACTCGATAACTGTATATGTCAGTAATCGTGGCTTATTGTAATTTATTCCGTTCAACATTCAATTGTAACTAAAATTTACCTTTAGTTAAATTAAGAACACAAACAACGTACTGTAGTCTCAATCAATCTTTTCTCAAGTTATTTTTGTAACAATTTTGATATATTTCGAATGTTCGTTTTAAACCTGATTGTCTTCGTTTCCTGAGTTAGCGATGAGTTTGTTCGCCGATCGGTACAGAGGGTTCTTCCCCTTGATGGGGAAGGGATGTGCTTCAGTGTTGAACACCCACTCGTCCAGGTGCAGCAGCGAGTCGTCCGAGAACAGCAGGTATAAGTACTGAAAGATACACGTTTCATTAGAGTCGAGTCATATAAAATATAATAAAGGATTTTTGGACTATTGGGGACGAAAACGGCCAATTTTGAATACTAAGCGACTATGTAGGAGATACTGTAGTGCCGATGTGCGCAGGCAAACTCGGACAACTATCTTAATCACGCGCAGAAACCAACGGCTTTGCTTGCTTTCATTGTCCCCGTGAGCGTAACACTAGCTCCGGGCACCGTATACACGAGTGCGTGCGGAGGTGCTCGGGGCGTGCGAGGCGCGCACGTATGTACGCACGTGTGCGCACGTGTCGGGGCGCACCTTGAGCGTCTCGGCGAGGAAGAAGCTCTGCTGCACGTCGTCCCCCTGCGGCGCGGAGTGGTACACGTTGACGAGCCCGGTGTAGCCGCCCTCCACGCGACAGTGCTTCTCCAGCGCCTGCGGCATTACAGAGTTGTTGACGTACAGTGTAAACATTTTTCTGTACATATGATGTAATAAATGTGTTTTCAGCAGAATTGAAATTATTTAAGGATGATCTAATATTTAAATATGTATCAAAAAAATAATCGGTAAAAGTAAATCATTACGTTATTAATTCTGAAAAACTGTATAGCGACGAGCGACAGTTTCATATATAAAGGAGAAGAAAAAAATATTATGTGTTAGACCGATGTTGCAAATCAACGACATCGTCTTCCAATATTTTTTAAGTCAGTACCTGCACCGCCTCCCAGCCCCAGTCGCGGTACTTCTGGTCCTTGGTGAGACGCCACATGATGAAGTAGCTCTCGAAGGTCTCCGGCCGCAGCAGGTACATCTTCTCGTTGCTCTTCATCGCTCTCGCCTCCACTGCGCCGGAGAATCTGAAATGTACAAAATTACATTGCGAATTCTCCTTTTGATTTCTAATTATATGAAATCATTCAAACGACTGCCGATATTTTAGGCTGACAGCGTTTCGAAATCGAAATTTTAATGTTAGAAAGTAACATAGACCGTACCGGAAGGCCTCGGGCCCCAGCTTGGTCTCCGTGCGGTCGTAGCTCTCGTGGCACGTGTGCGTGAGCTTGCGGGCCACGTCCATGTAGCGCTCCGACAGCGAGTTCTGCAGCGTCGTGGACGCCAGCGCGAACATGCCGCCTGGCGACGAAATATGTCACATGTAGAGCCGTAGAAACTTGCATTTTTATTGGGAAAACAATAATACAGGATGCAGGTTGTGAGGATTTTATGGGAGACTTTCACTTAATTACTTTAATCTATTTCTCTTACTGTATTCGAGACACGTTAAAAACATAGTTCATAATAGTAATTTCTCATTTTAAGTTAATTTTTATATTCTTTATTTTTATCGTTTAAGATAAGATTTATTTAATTAGCGAACTTGAGAGAAATAAACGAGTAATATTTGACTGAATGGAAATTAAAATGACACAAAATACAGTTATTTTTTAAATGTAAATCTATTAATGTTAAATATTATCATATATGTTCATATTTTACCGGCGAAGCACGACAGATGGTCCATCTTCTCTTCGAATATCCTGCCGTATTTGACCTCCGCGAGATAAGCGAGCCCCGAGGGCGATATCCGAAGCATCTTGTCGAGCGCGGCCTGCATCGCCTCGTCGAACATCACGCGCGCCTGCTCGTCCTCGTTGTTGGAGACCATCCACGCCTTCAGCAGGTACTCGTAGAACGAGTCGCCCAGCGCGCCCAGGGAGGTGTGCCCTGAAATATCGAAATGTTTTATTAAGAATACATTTGAATTTTATGTTTTAAATTATAATCTTTTGAAGTCAAAATTCAATTCGTTTCAATTAAACTTTACATTTTATGGAAACGTTGCGCTCTACTAAAAACAAAATTGTAATATATTCAAAGTCGACCACGGGAGTCTTAGATAAGACATCAATGTAACTGACCACGCTGAACAGTTATAGCTAGTAACTGCCCCACTAGGTAAAGATCTACTCGTGTGTATGTTAGGAACTTATGGCATGAATGGCTTCTGGAGAAATTAATTTCATTATAAATAATAGATAGAATAAGAGATATCAATTCATAATGTAACAAAGATTTGAGATTAAAACTTTGAATTTTTATTATGACAACGGTGGTCGGACCTGTAAATGGGCCACCTTATGGTAAGTGGTCCCCGACGCCTATAGACAGTGGCACTGTGAGAAATTTTAATTATTAATACATCTCTAAGGCGCCACCAACCTTGGGAACTAAGATTTTATGTCCCTCGTGCCTTTAGTTACACTAGCTCACTCATCCTTAAAATCGAAACACAGCAATGCTGAGTACTGTTATTTGGCGGTAGAATATCTTATGAGTAAAGCCCTACCACAAAAAAAAAAAACATTATTTGAACCATATTGTTAAGCCTAGTGCTTTTCATGTGCAGTTGAATGAGTCAGTAAGTTTGTATGAACTTTAACCATTGCGCACAATAGTGCCTATTACTCAATTTGCATTGAATTTTCAAGCAGTGCAAAATACATACTTTGACCCCATTGTCCTGTTCGTGGGTTGATGTAGTTAGGATAGAGGCCATCCGGCTTTTGTATGTTGTGGAGCACTTCGCGGATACGATCCACCTTCTGTCTGTAAACTAAACAATACACTTATTAGTATTGCTCCTTTACAATCTAAGTTCACACTGATTATTCGTAGTAATTATTCATTCTCAATAGTTATTATGTGATACAAAAAAAACCAAACCCGTGTTAGGTCATACGTTAAGTTTTTGAGGGAATATTTTTGCCGGACGCAGAACAAATTTACTTATCCGCAAAAAATATTAAAAATTCTTAAAGATAACTTTCAAATTCGCTTTATTATTGATTAATAAGTAAAGTACCTAATAATATATCTATAATGTTAATCAGTTTGCAATACTGTAATTTTTGTCATATGTCGAAAGATCGCGAACGGAATTGGGTTAGATGGTAACTTGAACCTACAAACAGAGAATCATTATGTGGATATTGATATTAATAAAAATAGCCGCAGTCACTATGTGATCACCGAGAAACCTCACCACTATTAACTATCGCTGGGTACCATGTGAAACCTTGAAAAGGCACATACAAATAAGACCTCTCCAATGATACTAACATTAACAGAAAAAAAATCATATAAATACACTCGAGCTAAAATTCTTCTTATTCTTTTAACAATACATATAATAATTATTCAAACATTTGCTTACCATCCTTTCCAGTGACGTCACTTAAATAAGTGAACTCCATGTGGAGAGTACCCACTTCAGATAGAATACTATTCGCGCCCGCCCAGTGGTATTGCCGATTTGCCTACAACATACAATATAAACGTACGTAAGACTATTAATTAAGAATTACCTTTAAATTGTACTATAAAACATTTTTCTTATACTTATATAATACAAGCAAAACGTGCAAACGATATAGACCTCCTTGAACAAAGTAAAAAAAATCTTTATTCAAGTAGGCTCACAAAAGCACTTTTAAATCATCACGTCAGTGTTACGGATATTGTACAACCATCATCGTCGAAATGCACCGCTTCGTCTGCTATAATTTTTATACATATTCGTTTAGTAGTTTCTTTCAGATAGGCATTACAAAAAAAAAAAAACATGTCCCCATCAGTGGCGTAGCTATCGTAGAGCCAGGTGGTGCAGTGCACCAGGGCCCCGGAGCTCAGGGGGCTCTCTAGCCTAAGCTTTGAATAGATATGACATATGGATTTAGCCTATTAATGTTCGTCTCAATGTATCCTTTATCCTATTTTTATTCCTATCTATAATTTTGAAGCGCAATATTAGTTCAAGAGGGGTTGAGGGCCCGTTTCTTTTTCTATGCACCGGGGCTCTTGTCCACCTAGCTACGCCACTGGTCCCCGTTTATTTAAAGACTTTTATATTTTCTCTTATGTAGTAGTTCGCGAATCATTATCACTAAAATCATTATAACATTATTTAAGTAATCGGATAGGAGTTGAGAAAACACCGGTAATTTTTTAACACATTCATAAAAATCAAAGCTATTGTCTGAATCCAGATACGATACGATAATTAGTTTAGTCAGAACAGTCAGACAGTTACTTTCGCATTTATAATATTTAACCTTATACATATATGAAATTATACGAAGTGTTCGTAGATAAGTAATGAAAACGTAATATTTTGAATAACAAATATCCGCGTTTGTTGTTACCTATCGATCGACTCTTCAGCTGATAAGTCTGCTGTAAGTATATATTATAATTGGGGAGATCGTTAAATGTCGATGTCAATGATGGACGATTGTCAAGAACTGTAACGGGAGCTTCCATTGAATACAGAGTATTACGTAAAATATCCTACAAGATATAAGAGATCCTATTGAATTCGTCTTGAAATTTAGTTCTGTCTGTAAATATCTCTTTGTTTCGAGGATTTATTTGTACTGTTTGAGAAATTACAATTCGTTGTAAAATGGATCAATGTGAATTAGGAGTCATTACGTTTGTTTTTTTTTTATATAATAGTATCTATTTGTATATACTTAATGTGGAGGGGCGCGAGAGAGAATAGATCTATAAGTACTGAGACTAGGCTTGGCTTTTGCTTGGACCTTATAAAATTATGTTACGTGCAAATATAGAATCTAAAACCATATATTTATGTAGATAAACTGTATTAGTTTCACAACAAAACTTTTAAAACGCGTGAACATTTTTTACGAAAACGCAATGGCCCACAAATAATATTAAATTAATATTTTAATTTCATATTCTAACATGATATATCATTATTACGTAGAATAAACAATAGTGTATTTATAATTTATAATGAGCGCTGTATCAAAAAACATTGACTGAGTACCGTGGTAAAGTATCAACTACCTTTTATAATAATACTTATTTGAATTTACTTCAAAGTATTTTAATGCAATTAAAATAATTCAAAGATTGCACGGAAGTCTTAATTGCTTACCAGTTATCGCAAACCAGAAAAGACCGGTAAATGCCAATCAAAACTTTATATTCAAACGGCTGGTAAGTTGGATGCGGTCGCCGCTTTGCTCATACGACGAATTAATTTCGTAACCAATCCTTTATTGATAAGAATAAGGTATGAAGGGTCGGTGGGCTAATGAGAGCATCGTATCGGGAATGATAACGAGCGAGTCTGCGGAGTCGGCGGGCTTTGATGTGATAACGAACTGCCAGCGGTTTGCAGTGAGCATCGGATTTCGATTTGGAGACGATTTAATTAAAAATATAGCTTGACGAAAAGATTAAAGAAAGATCGAGAAGTATATTGTTTATGTTTATTTACATATCGTTTATCATCTTCAACTTGATATGGCTATGACAGTTCTATCAAGCTTTAAAAGCTTAATCTAAAGATTACTATATGCAAGCGGACGTAAGATCATTTATAATTTTATAGGCATATTATTCAACACAAGATTATATAGATGATAAAAAGGTGTGGACTTAATACTTGTTGACTTTCAGGGAGGATATATTGTATACAATTGTATTAAATTGACATAACGTTGCCCTCAAATATTGGAAAAGAGTAACTACTGAGTTTCTCGCATGTTCTTCTTCGGGGAATATACATTCCGATTCCCTGATAGCTTTACGTTCAATACAGTTCTGTAAAATGACGATTCAAAAGTGCTCCTGAAAGCCTTCTTGAATAAAGCATATTTGGATTTTGATAAGAAGTAAGATCAGTAGCACGAGTGAATAATTGAGTCTACTCCTATTTGAGGATCTATTAAAAAAATAAAGTTACAACAAAGTCATCTATTAATTAAGACGAATACTAAGCTTAAAAAAGTTTCGGAGGGAGAAGATAACTTATTTTGACCAAAATGTACCCAAAGACAGTCGTTGGTCTGGCAATAAACGTAACAACATTAACCGTATCGTTATTTAGCACAATCAACCGCTCTAATTAAACATGTAAATCTTTCGAGATTCAGAATCACAACATTCGCGATGTTTCGTTGCGGTAGAATTGTTGCTGTCATTGCACCGAGTTACAGATAGTATTGATAGGCTGCTGATACTATCACAAATACACCTGCTCAGAATAATACTTCGTTTTTTTTGTATACTTATGAAATAATTTATCATAAATATATTTACAAAAAAACTTATAGGCGATCTACACCAGAAGACCTAGATTCAATATATGAATACGTGAATCTAAAATTGACGCACATTATTAAGTAATAATTATTATAACAGCGAGTATCACAGTTGGGCAAATGCCTCTTTTCTGATAAATTCCTCCACTGCGAGTTTGTGGAGACGTATTTGCTCAACGTGTTCTACTGCTGGCTGGTCTACGTCATTCTCTCGGCTATGATTATAACAAGAAAAACTTATCATTCGAAATATAATTTAAATAATAATGTCCAAAAAAAATTACAAATAAATAAAATTTAGGAGTCATTCTTTGCTTTCAAAATATTGAATTGAATTGAGAGTTATTACAATCTAAACTTTATTTAGGTACATATTTATTTAATTTATAGCACAAATTTAAAGCGTGTAAAATTGATTGACTCAGTTAGTTACAAATAAATGTTATTTATTTATTTCACATAACAGTCGCATAGCCTCTCACCTTGATACGTCATGACGATCTCCTAACTGACATATAGATAGTAACTATACAGACGAGACCGAACAGGACCTTCATATGAATTACGATAATTAAAGAGTGTTAATTATTTTTCATTGATTTTGTTTCTAAGTGTTATATTTGTGAAAGAACTGGTGGCTTTATAAACATTGTGATAAAGTATCTCGTTTAATTTCACTATTGACTCACGCTAAGCCCATAGCGAGCTGATATCATACTCGGTCATTGTTACGTTAAATTTATTTATCAGATTACTTGCATATTTAGTGATGGTGTGGTCGTATCTTTATGATTATATTGTATAGGAATAGAGATAAGAAAGAAACGTATTAATAATAATTAATACTAAAATTGTCTTACGCATCTATCAGATCTGTATGGATAATTAATTTAATATAATATATTAATTAATAAAATAAATTTTTAATGTATTTTTTAATTAAAACTGAATTATGATGTCATCAGACATCATAACTTCTACATTAAGACCCGTAGTTTCGGCTGCGTACATTTCAGAATAATACGACGAGGTTCACATTTCGTATCGAACACAATATGTACGATATAATTAAAATGATTAAAAACATAGTCATTGTCAAGCCATGGTCATTTTGCATTACAGAACGTGCCTTGTTTATACATAATTTTTACGTATCTGTGTCATTTTTCAGCATGGATTAATTGCAAAAAGCATATTAATTATATATTATTACTTTTAATGTAAAATTCGTTATTGTTTATCCCTGGGTAAACGGATGTATCTTTCCGGGGTCTGAGTAAACCATTCACAATAAAATTAAAAATAAATAAAAACGTAAAAGCAATGAGTTTTAATGCTCTCGGTTTTCTGTGTCAGAGTATATACTGTATCATCTTCTTTCTTTGCCTTTAAAAAGATAGAAGCGTGTGAATCTGTACAAGAATCTATTGGATAAAGACAGCGAGCGAGTTGAATTACTTAACCAGAAACTTATCGGGGGGAGATAATTGTATACGTAGCTTTTAACTCGTATTTCTGCTCGAGTCAGAGACTAAATCTTTTTGTGTTAATGATGTATGTATTTGTTTGCAACGTCGACGGAATTCAGTGTAATTATAGAACAGCACATTATACATTTCGATTTCACATTACTGGACAAATTCTAGGTGTCTTGAAATGTATGAATATCGTACACCAACCGCAACTAGACTCGACGTAGATATAATTGAATTAAAATCATAAGAGCTCCATAGAATTGTAGTATAATTTCAAGTGTGAGGGTTGACGTAAGCTGAGATAAACAATACTCTACTAAATAAATTAGATAAGGGAAATTCGAGTAATATTAGGTGCCAATAAACTTACCTTATTAGATGGATTAATGAGTGCGTATGGGAGACCGGTAGGCGTGTCGAAGGCTGGCAGCAAAGCGTCCGCTACTTCTGCAGCCTTATCGCGGAACAACGAGTCTCCTGTCAGCGCGTAACAGGAGAGCAGACCACCCACGAAGCGGATCGTCGTTTCGAAGACTGACAGGTCGGAGTCCTGGAAATTAAAATAGGTTTAGATGAACACGACACGATCGGCTACACGGCATTAAAGGCCACTGTAATAATATAATTTATCTAAGAAAATGCTATGCTATTGTAGAAGGCATAGAGTCCACGATGATAATAATGTTCATCAAATAAAAGGCTATTCCATGGCGGTTATTAAAATACATATGTACAATAAAAGTAGAATTGACATACATCTTAATATGTGCCGTAAAAATTGTTATAAACATTTTACAAGAAACACATAAAACTGTAAACTATTAAATGGTCTGTGGCACACAAGTGGCTTAGGGGCAATTAGCACGACACAGAATAAAAAACATCTATTCGAATATCCTAAATGCGTTCTAATACAATGGTATAGAGTTCCAAATTCCATGTACTTTAATTTTTTAATAGTGCCCTGGAGTATAGCTAAGTGACCATTTGATTGGTGGCGCCTGTTACGCGGTCGCTATTCTTTATTTATGCAGTTGTATTTCAAGCGCTCGAGTGCTGTTATTAGCCAACATATCGTATTTGGTATGTACATTAGTGTGACCTCATACGGAATGTTTTTAAATAAAGATCGAACGGAGTTATGAAAATAATCTGGAGCAAAGCATCCGGATATGTTACATTTACTTACACTTATTAAAATAATCGATATTTACCCTACTTATATTATTATGTACACTCGGTGGTAGAACTTTACGTTACTGTCTGGGTACCACTCACCACATATTTAACTGCCAAGCAACAAAACGGTCAAACGGGACATAATATGTTAACAGTTAAGGTTAGAGGCGCATTAACGATGTATCAAAAAACATGGTTTGGATTTGCCTATTTCTTTTAACGGCAATTTATCTATAGTGGGCGGTGCCGAGCACTGCCTACATATCATAAAAAATAAATACATAATTAATTTGCATTTTCGTCGGTAGGTACTAACGTATTGTGTATCTGTATGCAAAGAATGCTTTGTTGTTGTCATAACATTCAAATAAATTAATGTTTAAACAACAAAACAAAAACAAGACCATTGTGTTTGTAACATACAGACTGTTATCTGACAAACAACTAAGCATGGTTCTATTTCATGCAGGACGTATTTGTACGTGTAATTTAATTAGTGAAAATGAGTAACTACTGACTTTACTTTTGATGCCAGTTCTTCTAAATAATCATTTTGTTTTATCTTAAATGGGGAATTAGAGTTTCTTGTATAATTTTCTTTTAATTTAGGATCGGAAGGCAGTCAAGCAAATAGTCCAGCTACTGGTAGCTGTACAATTGGCACCGTTGAGAAATTATAACCATTCTTCATACCATACCAATTCGATCACACATGGGAACTACACTGGCTCACACATTAACAGCCTGTAAATTTCCCACTCCTCCTCCTCTAAGGCCTCCTCTCCCTTTGAGGAGAAGGTTTGTAGCATCACCATCACCAGCACCACCACGCTGATCCAATACGGGTTAGTGGTTATACGTGTGGCAGAATTTCGTTAAAATTAGACACATGCAGGTTTCCTCACGATGTTTTCCTTCACCGTGCTCGGCTAAATGAATTATAAACACAAACTAGCATTAGCATTAGCAGCCCGTAAATGTCCCACTGCTGGGATAAAGGCCTCCTCTCCCTTTGAGGAGAAGGTTTGGAGCATATTCCACCACACTGCTCCAATGCGGGTTGGCGGAATACACATGTGGCAGAATTTCGTTCAAATTAGACACATGCAGGTTTCCTCACGATGTTTTCCTTCACCGCCGAGCACAAGATGAATTATAAACACAAATTAAGCACATGAAATATCAGTGGTGCCTGCCTGGGTTTGAACCCGAAATCATCGGTCAAGATGCACGCGTTCTAACCACTGGGCCATCTCGGCTGTACGACAATACGACATCTAAAGCGTCACTGTTTGTTAGTAGAATAAAGTATTAGTTTTGAATTATTGTACTGCAAAAAATATAAAAAATAATTCCTTACGATTTCGTTGATGTGAAAGTGTTCAGCGATCCAGTCCCTTCCCTCTCTGAACTCGTCGATGAGGCCCATGATGTAGAGCGTGTCCATGCCGTCGACGATGGTAGCGCCGAGGTCCCCTCCGCCGAACACGCTCGTAAGGTGAGCGCGCTTCGACATCGGTTTCAATTCGTTTTTGCCCCACGCGTACAGTTTGTAGTTGTTCCAGGCGTGACGCATCATCTAGAAGAAGAAGATACTATTTTAAGTAATAGTCAAGTAACTTTCGGTTCGATTCTACCGTATATTCATAAAACATAAGCTCTTGTAGGTTAAATATTTAATAGGGCACCGACTTCTCGTTTAATCGTAAATAATGATGTAACCTACTTACTACTTGTTATAATTTTTCCTCTCAAATGAGATTAGACGTCACAGAAACAGTGTTTAGACGTGAATTTTAACAGATGTTTCTGAATTCAAATCCAGACAAAAACATTAAATTTTAACGTGCTTAATTTGTTTCTGTGCACATCGTGCATACACTACCTACATATGTGAGATTCTGTCACGCGTATCTACCAACCAGCATTATAGCGTTGTGAAATAAGCTCCTAATGCTGGTTGTTCTTCTCAAAAGAGAGGAGTCCTCAGTTCGGCAGTGGAACCGTTACAAGCTCTTATTTAACTTTACTTTCTCTACATAAGATATTTTTTATAAAAGCTTAACTTCGCAAATTAACAAACTTAACATCACAATACCGTAATTATTGTGTACATGAATAATATATAGCCAGTTATTAAATAACATAAGTACATACTATCTGCTATTTATTAATTGTAATTACTGTTAATAAATTCAAGTTGTGATAAGCGAGAAATGTTTTCTGCAAAATAGTTCGTTATAAACATGCGTTCTTTCGATGTTATTTACGAAAGCAATTTAACATTATAGTGGTTCTAGATAAATACCTATTATTCCGATAATACGATACGACAGTCCGTATAATGTTTAAATAAACACTTTTTTTTTCATTTAACAAACGAATATAATTTTCTGTATGTATATATATTAGATCTATATATAAATGCTTATAATACTAAATAAATAAATCAAATATCAGATTTAAATATTAAAAGAACACACCTGTTTTTATTTTTATTAAAAAAAAATAAGAATTTAATTAAATAATAAAAAAAGCGCTACTAAGTTGCTATTAATTAAAAAATATTGAGTTACGCGTATTAAGTAGTATAACCTTCGGTTAGATTTTAATAAAAGTAAGAAAGGTAAAAGGTTAAGCCCTGTATTATTAAATAGGATGTACACCCTAAACTTTAAAACCATTAAGGCTAAAGATTTATTGAATAAACCAATACGATATTTTACTGTTTGTGGATTCTTAATAAAAGCAGTTTGTGCAACGAGCAAGTCAGCTAACTATACTGCAAAGTCCACATTTCACTCTTCAAAGGCGTTCAGAAAGAATTCTTTTTATAAAGCCAGCAAAGCCGTTGCCCGCAGCACAAGTTTTAATCTCGACGGCCCCGCAGAGCGACCGAACACTAATGAAAGGATATCGGACTTTCGTCGCTACCATTAATTATTATTAGGTTCCGCTAACTTTGCCGAGTGTCGCCAATGACTTGGAAAAACTGAAGACTTTACCAATTAACAGTTAAATAGAACGAGGAAGTGGAAAAGTGACATTTTCAAGAGGTCTTCTTCTATGATTTTAAGTAACAAGTTTTAATAGAATTAAATAATATACACAATGTTCGTGATTTATTCGGTCACGATCGTATAAAATGACCTCTGATCGTAATCGTAATAATAAAATAACCGGGGAAACCAATACAATAATCTACGAATCTAAAGTGAGGTATTTTAAGAAATATAGAAAAAATATTACTTTATATCATGGTCATAGATAAGATAAATGTTTTCAAAAAGTTTTACACGAGATAAGGACACCCCGAGTTTATAGTATTTGCAACATATTACTATGATTACCTCAACAACTTTTTGTCGTTTTAGAATGGTCGAGTTACGTTCAACGAGATCCCGGCTTATATCACTCGGAGTGGACGACGTCCAGCGCGCTGCACGAATCATTCTCTCTCTACGGTCCCCCTGACTTTCCAATTGGGCGAGTTGAAGCACAAGGAACATCGCTATCATGAACGATGTTCCCACGGTTACCAGACGAATTAATTTGCGCATGTTTATTAACACAAGAGAACACTTACGATCCAAATTAATGACTTATTAAAAACAAAAAGAAAAACAATCGCACAATAAAGTCTTTTCGTTAATATTATTAATTTAATTTACCACAAAATATACGAGTGACAGTAACAGCTAATATTGATTAAACATATATTTAAATCTAATTCGAATATAAATATAATATGAGCGACACAGCGCGACTAAGCGCGCGCGCGATCCCAACTTATCTGAGTGATATGACGTGCGCATGCGATGATTGCGATGTTCACACGTTATCGCCCTGACCGACAATCGATTTGTGATCTCAATACTGTATAAGCCAATGACTTGTGTCACGATTTGATAAAAAATATTTTTGTCTTGCCTATACAATAGCAATACCAATCTGTATGTTTTAATATTGACCTTTACATGAAATTTCAAAGAGTTAACTAACGTTTTATTTGTTAAACAAAAACTGGTTCCTGGGTTCAACATTTGAACGTCCTAAATGCATTCGTACCGATGAGGAAAAATGTTAAGTTTATTGTAAACAGGTGCTTAACCTGTCATACTCTGCTAACATGTATTGTATTTGATGTCCGTTTTGTTTTATTCTGCACAGCCTTGCAGTCACCGAGAAGAAACTCAAGCGAGGTGGAGGTGTAAACCTAGCTCGTTTAATTAAACCTATCTATTCTTTCTAGGAAACATAATAAATATACATCGATAATCGATATACAAAATGTTTGGACAATGTTTCAACATGCAGCGCTCTTGAATAATGAGAATTTTGTATCATTTAACATTTTTTAAGGATTTTTGACACAATATATTTTAGAAATCGCTTAAAATAAAATATAAAAAAAGTACTTATTTGATATTAAAGACATAGTAACATTATATTGCATTATATTTTATCGATTGTACCTTTTATATAAATATTTCTATCATCTCATGTTCAACGGAAGTCGATTATATTTTTTTTGGATTCCGGCAAAACTAATAATCTTTCATGAAATTTTGATGTTATTTGTGATTTCTGGGTGGACTTATGTGCACGAGATATATATATATATATATATTGAGATTGCCTCGTTGTTCTAGTAACTGCAGTATAAGGTTACGGATCCCGGTATTCTGGGTTCAAGTCGAGAATAGAGGCAAAACAAATATTGGTAGTGTCAAATTACTCAATCCCTGTAATCAATAAATTACTTAATCCCATCTGATATGAGCCTGGTGGAATACATTGTGCTCCAGTGTTTGCGTACAAATGATGTGCAATATAATATTTATAGTTAATAATCTAATCTCACTTTTAATTCTACATTAAAAAAAAACTTATTTGTGTCCCCAAAGTCGAGACGGGTATCTAGTTGTAAGTAGACATTAAAATGAAACACGACGCATTTTTATACAAAACCCAAAGAACGCCTATCAACCAAAAAAGTTGATAACCTTCACCTAACAAGAGTATCTTTTCGCGATATTGATTAGTGTTTTAAGTATTTTTAAATAACAAACACTTTTGTCCAACATATGTAATAATAGAATTAAATATCACTTCTCAAAGCTTTGTCGCAGAGGAGAAACAGTTACTATTGTCTGAAAGGCGCCTGCCGACCAAAAGTAATTAAACAAACACATCTATACTAATAAATGACGAGACGTTTTATTTTGTAATTAACTGTTATAAATACTAAACGAATATATATAAAACATACATCCGGAGACGCGCGTTTCGGAGGTTTTCGTATAAAATAATAATAATATACTCGCTTTATATTTAGACAGTTGACTTGTGAGAATGGGTCATGTTCTTGTTTGTTAGAAAAATGAGACAACGCTATAAATTACGTATTGAATATACTTTGAAGATGTTTTAATTTGGGAATGCATATATTGCACTTAAAAGTAGAAAAATAAAAGAAACATTACATAATTACTTTTTTTCATTAGTTATATTCAGATTTCACGAAAACGGCGCTGACGATTATAAAAAAGTCAAATGTCAGGTTTCAGTCACAATTTTAGTCGCAAATGTTAAAAATCAATCATTTATAAAAATTGTATCACATTCAGTGGGTGCAACAGTGGTTCGTTAGAAACCCGACTGTTCTTTTTAACCATATGATTACAAAAATAAATCGAATTGACCCCTAGATAAGATTATGTTAAATTCTTACTTTCGTAATATATGCACACTAAAAAAAAATCTTCAACATTACGTTAATTTTTCTACATTAATTGTCATTGTCGTTAATTGTAAGTGTAAGTGTAAGTTATCACAAAAAAAAATTGAACAAAATACATTTAACGAAACAAAACTATAAATGGTATAAAATGAAACGCTTCCTTTGTACGGGTACTCAATCAACTGTTAGCGGTTGCTATAAATCTGGAGACAATCTCGACGATAGCACACGATAGTGAGGAATTAGCTGAGACCGGTGGAATGTGTCGGGAAGTAATCTCGGGTGGTAATTAATTGCGAGTGACGACGGCAAGTGCACTCTTACCCGCGTAAATCTGAGACTTCACCAGATTTACTGTTATGGCTCCACCAGCCACAAACTGCTATCCTCGAATCTTAACCCAGATATATATAAAACCTTTTTCATGTTTCATGCTCTATTTGTGAGAAAATAGGATCTAGTTGAATACAACTATCTTTAATATAACTATCTTTTTACGAAAAAAAAAACATTTATAACTTAATTTCTTGTATTCATTTCTTATTTATATTTGACAACAAGACTACAAGTCGTACTCTAAAAATCAACTATTATAGTATATTATAAAACAAAGATACAATTTAAATTAGAGAACCCTTTTATAATTTGTTAAATAAATATAAAAATATTTATCTAACAATTATTAAGTATCTGTGTAAAATATAACTTGACTAAATATGAACATTGAACGCGCTACGCTATCGGGAAACACAATTGAGGCGTGTAATCTTCGCTGGTGAGACAGGGCTTACGACGTCGTCCATTCCACCTATTTCGTTACTCATCGCTCTTGCGGTTTCCTGAGGTATTGTAACTAAAAACCAAATATCCTACTAACCAAACCATTAAACTATACACATTTTATAGGTTATTTGATTATGAAGCTTTTAAAGGAAATTCGTTTCAAATGAATCGGCTTCTGTCAAAGTAAATTAAATAGTACTTAATTATACTATGAACGTCGTATATATGTTATGTTGTGATTTTTGCTTTCAATAATAAGTGTTAATAATATCATATTATAAAGATTAGATGTTGAAAAACAGTAACTACTGAGTTTTTTGCTGGTTCTTCTCGGTAGAATCTACATGCCGAACCGATGGTAGCTTTACTTTAAATAGTTGTTAAATGTAGATTCAAAAGTGCTTGTAAAAGCCTACTTGAATAAAGTATATTTTGATTTTGAATTTTGATTTTGATTTTTTAACGTGTCTTTAGTTTTAAACCTGTGTAGTTATTTTTTTTCTGCATACAAGTAGTTTATAAGAATTTGTGAATTTCATTGGTATTATATTTCTTTTGACTAATGCTTACAATACTTTTCATATAAGTTTATTATACATGTAAGCCCAAATAAATCTCAAACTAACAAAACATATTGACAGTAGAAACGATAAATCCCTACGAAATGTGTCTCGTGTCATCCACTACAGAAACTCCGTCTGGCGAAATATGGCTTAGGACAATGATCGTTCTACAAACACCCACAAGTGCCGGCCAGAGGTGTCAATTCGTAGCTGTCACTGATCGATTGCGACCAGGGTCGGATGCTCACATATTCCGTCTGAGACAACACATTTACTAACAAATGGCCACTGTACATATATACGTAAGTACCCAACAAGCGATAGACATTATCAGATAACATTGATAGTATAAAGCGAATTAGCTATCCATTAAATTAAAGTAATTATGAGCAGAAAGACGAGAAAACGGACGAAGCGCAACAGCGATTATAAGATAGGGACGCTTCTCCATCTTGTTAACTTAATTCAGTGGGGCTGTTTGTGAAGTCGAGATGTTTTATAATGTCGAGTCAAACGCTTGTAAGAATAAATATGATCGTTGAATATTACTTTACAGACACTTTGATTACTAAATGCCGCGGTGAACGGTTAAGGAATAAAATGATAAATATATTTGATACGAATATGAATTATATTTATGTTAAGACGAATTTGCACATATACCACGGTTTTGTTATTATATGTGTATAAATATACAATATTCAAAATACAATACACGTCATGTAAGGATAAATTTTATATCATGCAAAAGACACTACGCCATCGATGTCTACAAAAAAAAGAAACACGCGTGATTACGTGATTGCAAATGAATAAAAAACATAATGAAAACAGATCGATAGTTAAACTCAATCTTTAGTTAGAATTGTATCCAAAGACGTTTTGAGCTTACGACGATTTGTCATGATAAAGCAGTCCACTGACTCGAAGGAGCGCGTTTTTCACTAATGGAAAATCTGCATAATGGGACATTCCCCTCCTGATTCGATTTGTTCGAGAAACGTTACTTCGGGCCGTTGTTGCCTCCTCCTCTAATGGACCGACGCTATTCACTTGAGAAGACAGTTTTTGTGGATTTTTTACGAGCGTACTAACGTTCTTTGAGTCTAACTTAACCTAACTCCCTTTCCGGAAAATAGACGGTCGATCGGCACCGCGACATATATGGGTCCACCGTAAGCGATATCCAATATCGATGTACCCTTGAGCACAATCGTGTTTCACGTCTATTATCGTGGAGCGATCAAAGAGCTTTTTGAAACTAGTATTCCCCAAGCAGAACGTGACGCAAGAAAAATGAATCCTTTTTAGAACATTTTAGTTTTTATTTGATTACTTACGGAGTAATCGTTATATTTAAACTCAAACGCAGAACAAGGAGTAATTTGTTTTTACAATTTAACATATTAAAATTCACATATGCTAAAATTTAATTATACTAACCATTATAAAAAAATCTGACTGGCAAAATATTCATTTCCGTGATGTACAAGCCTTGTATTATGACGCGGACAATGCAATAGAATTTTGTTCAGATTCGTCAGTCCCAGGGGCGTATTTGAATAAATATTTTGATAGAATACAAGCAAGGAAAACGCCATTTATCATAATCAAGTTGACGTCGCGGCCGAGCCCGCCACACCTACTGTCCTGAACACGTACAGCTACGACGTATAGCCAAAACATATTACCGACGGGAGACCTCAGTATTTGTAACGTGTTTTACAAATTATGACAAAACATTGGCGTTGATTAATCATATTACGTGAGAGATATAATTTAGAAACGACAACTTGTACCAACACTTATGACCATTAATAGATCTTAACATGTAAGTGCATTACAAATCTGCTAATTAGTGAAACTAAAATTACTCGAAGATGTCAAGGAATGTTAATATTGTGAAGTTAATATCGATTATATAATTTTAAATAAAGCTAAATAAATATCTTATTTTACAGTTAATTTTTTTTTATAATATTCTTCACTTTTATAGAGAACCCTAGAAATGTGCTTAAGATATCTAAGCCATTATACGAAACAAATTCATGACATACTTTTAGGTAATTTTGTTCAACTCAAAATTATTTGTGATGTACCTTTTATGTGTAAAAGCCTACCGTACTTTGATATATACGAGTGAACCCACTTAGCTAGGGAGTTCACAGGTGCGAGGAAATAGTTACTCCAACACCAAAATTCGACACGAACTAAAAGAAAAAAGGTTATAAGATAAATTCGAGTTATGTAAGGTAATTCGTAAGACCTTCGGGAGATTAACAGACGAGGAAACAATTGTTTTTTTGTTTTAATATTTATAAATATTTACTATGAACTACAAAATATATAGAATCTTTGAAGTATAACATAAGAAGTACCAATTGCGATAAGTAAACTGTTTCTGATAGTGAAGAGAAATAGACAGGTAAGTTTATTATTAACAAACAAGTAGTGAGAAAAAATTATAAAAAAAATTACCGAAAGAAAAACACGCGGCACAACATGTCTGCGAGAAGGCCGTGACTCAGCATTGTGGCAATATAACAAGGCGGGTAATAGTGAAATTTTGGAAAATAATATCTTCCTTAGTCCAGACATCTTTTATAAAATTTACGCCCACTTAAGCTTTACTTGTATAGAAATATTGATGAAAATATTTATATTGATAAATTTTCATCGTTAAAGTTGAAATATAGAATAGTCTAGACACAGAATCTATAGAAGTGGTTTTTAGTAACAAGCTAAGCTATTTTAGTACCTTTAAATAATACTTTAATTTTAAAAAATCTAACTTCAAGCTGAAATCTTATTCAAGGCTTATTAGATAAGATTTCAAGCGCGAATGATCTTTAGTGTAAGCCGTCCATCTTACACGCCAATGTTTCTTGGAAGAGGATAGGTGCAGCCCATGCCTGCTTTGTACATGATCGCATTGAAGACATCTAAACAATCATCCGTATTATAAATGAAGCACTGCAGTGTTGAGACTTCCCCATTAACACCCACAGCATTGTATTGAACATGTAGAGCAATATTAAGAAATCCAAATAAAAATCAATTTTATATGAATATATAAGTAGGTACAACACCGTCATAACAAAGACTTACGTGACATAGAAATGTTTTATTGTAAAGAGTAATAAAATCTTCACTTAAATCTAAAAATCGACTCTTCATTACTGTGATTGGATTAAAAGATACATTTCAAAATTCGAGTTACAAAACCCGTTTGCTCTAGTGTCATTAATTCTGCAGTCCATAGCCAGCTATTTCTAATAGCCGGCGCTACAGAACGCTCATTTAAATTTATAAACGGTTGTATGTAAGCGCAGCCAATGAAACGGCCATTGAGGCTCCAACAGCGATGTATTTGTTAACGCAGGACGGAAGTTCGTGTAGGCGTGCATCGCAAACTACCTTGTTTCCGTAGGCGCCAGGCTCTCAATGAATGTACGGGACTGCGTTGGTAACGATATATATTGATTCTCTAAAGCCAATCGGGTCGGTTTACATACACGGAAAATTTATGTTGATTACGTAATATCTCAATAAGAAATAATCTTATGGGATAAATAATTATCAAAAAACATTTTTAGTATTATAAAATAGATTAATGCATATTAAGTTTAGTAACAAAGTAAAAATAAAATAGAAATTGTCGATAGCGATTGAACTGGAACACTGTGAGTGCGTTAGCAATTCACGGGGATTGGCAGAGTTACGAGTTTAAGAATGGCTTACCATTCGTTGCCATTTATTGAATTCTGTACTATCGATTCAGACCTTAATAAATATAAGTTAGCAAAAAAATAGATTAAGCCGATAGCGAGGTATCTACATAACTAGTAGTATATTAAAAGAAGATAGTCGTCGAATTAATACAACCGTCAGAAATTATTAGTTTCATAAACTACACGATAAAAGTTACAATACTGATATGAGCAGATATGTCGGACTAAGGTTCTTGTTCAAAATCGTTCGAAAAGCACATATTTGAAATATTGTTCTCTTCTTTGAAACATGCCGCTCTAAAATTTCGATTGAACGTTCATTGTCAACAAGCCTTAAAGCCTTACGGTCGTGTTTGAGTCATGAACAATAAACTTCTTTGCAAATATTTACGACTATGAAGACCAGGACTTCTAGCAAATATTGTTCGCTTGTTTGGGGAAGAGGCGTAAACATTGATAAGTTTTTATTAGATTTCTATTAACTCACTCACAGCATGAAGAGTGTTAAGGTATTGAACCTTTCGTCTTAAATGTTCTTTGAGGTAAGTTATTATTAATTAGTAGCTATTTTATATTTCATGTTTATTTTATATCTTGGTCCGTATTTATGTTTAATGCAACTATTAATTATTTTTCCCATTAAACTTTTCTATACTTTTAATTAAATCATATATTTTAAATAGTACATCATATTCTATCGCCACACCTTTTATATCTGAGCCGCATCGAGGTAACTATTAAAGTGCGCTTTTACTATCTGAACAAACGAGTATCCGCTTGTAATTAGTTGTGCTAATATGGTTAAGAGCCTTTGAGATGAGCTCTAATGTCATAATACTGACATTTCCTTTTATCATTAAGCAATCATTATCACATAAATTACTATCGCGTTCAGTAAACTACTACCTACTTAGTATCAATACACGAACTCGCTCCTTGTCTTTTATCTAAAGAAAGTTGTATGTATCTGATACGTATTGTTAAGAAGTTTTATAAAGCAAAGTTTAAATAGGTACTCACTAAGAGGTTACTTTGTCAACATAAAATTTCTAACATTTCGCGCCCTATGTTCGAAGAGATCAGATTTTTTTATTTCTTTTAAATATTATAATTTAATATAGTCTTAGAAAATATTATAAAATAATTTTCTTGTAGATTTAAATAAGTATATAGTGTTTCTGCGCCGAGTTAGTATCATCTCTTGTGTAAACTTTCATTCGTAGTAAGCCTTTGGATTTAGGACTTAAAGTCTTTTCGGCTCTTACTAAAGCCTGCATCCAAGAACTGCGCCTTCGTCTGAGCTTCTTCATTTTGAAAATCATGGTATAAACATTGCTATTACAAAGTTTTATTATGAAAAAACTCTATGAGAGTTTATGAAACCTGCAGGGTTTTTACTGTAATTAATAAATAAGTTCTTGTAAGTGATAAGTGGTTATATTTATCGAGATTACTTATTTTAACGGCTGTACGATGTCTAAATACTGTTATAATTTTATGTATAGGTCATAAAGATTTTTATGTCACCTTTTAAAAATCGATATAATTATCCGTACGAATGACATTCTAATAAAGTAAAAAGCAATTCAGCAGCGAGGCGCTAACATCGTGTATAGACTGTTATACATTCAACCATATTACATTTTGCCTTGTAAATAAATCTTTATGAATAAAAAAATCAATATATATTTACGTAAATGATAAGTACAGAGAATGAAAAAGGTTTACATAGAAATAAAGTAGTCAAATAACTTCTATTTAATTAATATTTTAAGCTACTCAACTCTCAGACAATGGAAAACACTGAAACGGAAACCCACGCCATTATAACTTTTTAAACGTCACGTTAAAGTTTATTAAATCGGTATTAAAACAAAAACCATGAAATCTTTAAGACAATAATTTATCTTTGTGAACACTTTTTGCAAATACTTACATTGTTCAATGGAGCTGCAAAGATCCTGTGACACAGAAAAGGCGTTTGGTAAACTCGAGATATCGCCAAGGAGACTCGTTTTGACAATTTTTATTTTATTTCATTACTTGGTGCGAAAGCAATGTGAACTTGAAACGTTTTAAATGAACAGCCCGGGACATTCAAATACTTCTAATTACAAGGTAAGCGAAAACTTTGGACATTTCAATGAAGAGCGTAAAATTTTACTCGTCTCAATTTAATTGAAATTTCTAACACGTAATATGTCGAGCATTAATTATTTTTAATTTAGTAAAAGTAACTGAAACAGCCCGTAAATATATTTTATCTGTGAAAGGGTTATCATATTTTATCTGTTTCACTAATGTTAAGGACAATGTTTGGAGTTTCTATGCTGATCCAAGTATGAGTCGAGATGGCTTAGTGGTTATAACGCGTTCATCTGTGCTGATGATTGCGGGTTGAAACCCCAGCAAGCCCACTGAATTTCCATGTGCTTAATTTGTTTTTATCATTTTAGCCTTAGTCCAGAAGTGGGTCATTTATAGACCATTACTTTATCTCTTAGTTTCTATGCTAACATGGTAATCTATGGTAAATTGTGAAAATGAGCAAGAAGAATAAAATACGTATGACGATATCTCGAGCTAACTGAAACTGAAGTCCCACAAATATTTATTTTCGTTTACTTGATGATAACACTAAAGTTGTGATCCCACCGACCCGAGAACACAGAAAGGGCGGATTTGGGATCAAAAGACTGACATGGCGCACGCAGTAATCATATTCACTCGCTATTCCCTGACGAATACGACTACCGACGAGGACCCCAGCAGTTTTCTATTTACTATTTTATGCTACAGTTTAAGAAAAAAATATCACTATTTTTAAAACTAATAAATCCAATTAAGTTATCATCGATCTTCACATGATGTGAGGTACAGGTATTAGGTAAAGGTTACTGTTAATTAATAAAATTCGTAGTTTAAAATTGAACAATACAATTTAATATTGAATATTTTATTTATAAAAACGGCCCTACATACACCGATAGCAGATAATCTCAATTTTGCTGATTTATAAATGATAATATTTTAAAAGACATCTTTACGATATAGTATTGGCTACATAGACATCGACATAAAGCGTTCCATACTACATAATATATAATGATGTATATTCTACGTGAATACAGATAAAGTAATGTTCGTCGGTAGTGTAATATTCTTTCCGTAATATCGGGTCTTAAAGGCTGTCGCGCTGCACCGCGTTGCTCCGTGCTCCGTACCTCGTATTGACTAAACCTCCAAAGAAAACGCCTTTTACGAATACGAAATGGCTGAAACTTTCAAAACGATTGTCAACTCCGTTTTCAATCATGTGAATTTCTATCGATTCGTTTGAATGTGTAAATTTGAACTGATTTTTCGTGTAGTTAGCATAGCAAACTTTAATTCCTGTTCAACAAAATACAGTCTTATTATTATCTACCTGTGCCATAATTGACGAGATTTGTGTAGGCATTTTCAGTGTAGGTTGATTGTGTGATATAGTAACACTAACAATTTTTGTAAAGTATTTTCCTTTTAGCTCGTATAAAACAAACAATAAGGTAATTCAAACACAAAGTCGAACAGCAACCATGCGGGTAGATTAAACTCTCGACTGCCGGACAACAGACGGCCACGACAAAAACTATGCTTTGACTGAAATTACGAGCGACGCATTTTTAATATAGACACGGATGTGTTGACGAAATTTAATTTATTTTGCGAGTGCAATAACACTCCATTAAAATGCAAGATAGAATTCAGCGGCTTCAAAATTCGTCTGTATGAGAGCTGTCTCTAATTAATATTTGTAAATGTGCTCTAATATTAATATTAGATGGAATATTACAGAATAGCTAACATGATTAACATGGCGATCTTAGCCGATTTAAAACATTAGATATTTTATAAAAAAAAAGCATGCTACGTTGCTGCAATGACTAGTTCCATTTGTCAAAAGCCGAGATGGCCCAGTGGTTAGAACGCGTGCATCTTAACCGATGATTTCGGGTTCAAACCCAGGCAGGCACCACTGAAATTTCATGTGCTTAATTTGTGTTTATAATTCATCTCGTGCTCGGCGGTGAAGGAAAACATCGTGAGGAAACCTGCATGTGTCTAATTTCAACGAAATTCTGCCACATGTGTATTCCGCCAACCCGCATTGGAGCAGCGTGGTGGAATATGCTCCAAACCTTCTCCTCAAAGGGAGAGAAGGCCTTTATCCCAGCAGTGGGACATTTACGGGCTGCTAATGCTAATGCTAATAATCTGTCAAAAATTGACTGGCGCGTAACGCGTTACGTAACGAAGCGGTTTACCCTCCCTTACAAAGTTTTCACTTCAACAAGGAGGAACGAAGACACTATAAACGTATAAAAGTTTAAAGATTGGTATAATATTTTTTATACTAATCTTTAAAGTTATGATTAAGTTTTCTAAAAAGATAATTCAATGAAAATCAAAAGCTTGCTTATCAGTCAGGGTTATTTTCAAGAGAGTACAAAATAAGGAAATGCAAATTAAATTCAAGTTTCATTACAAACGAAGGTATGTCCGTTCAGTGAGAGAAATAGTTTGCTTCCGAATCGAGTAAGATCGGGGACATATACCTACATGTTATGTAATCGACTTTCCATCGATCGCTACGGACACAAGAATATCGAATGCTGAACTATAATGAAGTTTAAACCAAAATTAGTATTAACGAATACTAACGAAACTATACGAAACTAGTTTCAAGTCGGATATCCTCATGACTTTGAGCTACTTTTAATAAAAGGGATAACAAAACCTTGAAGATAACCTTTGATTTTGAGTGAATGGATTATTTTATTAGTTTTGTAATGTATGAAAGCGGACTGGACAAATGGGTCCATCACTTCGAGAACTACGTTGTTATGTCCCTTGTGGCATTAGCTTACACTGGTTCATTCAACCCTTCAAACCGTGACACAAAAATACTAAGTATTGCTGTTTGGCGGTAGAATATCTGATGAGTAGGTGACATCTATCTAGATATCAGATTTACACAAAGCCGTACCACCGAATACTATAGTATGTGTAAATAATTTTACGATACATCGCATAACTAAATAAAATGAAATATCAATTGATTGAAAAAGTAACGAGACATCTATTACAACTATGTATTGATTGAAGGGAAAGTTCTGTCGCATTTTAAATAGTTCTTTATGTGAATATTAAGAGATAAAAATCTTACTGCAAACTAGGAACATCATCAGTAACAGTTTCAAAATCAAGTATCCATCAATGAAAAGTACTGTTGTGTTTGTGGTGGGACAGGAAAGGTCAATTGTACTACGAGTTGCTGAAACAGGGAATTTCATTTGGCATAATTATAATAATAATTTATTTGTGTAATATGTCTACGGCGTATACTTATTTTATAATATTCCTATTATCTCTTATTTCAAACAAGATGCAAACACGGTGTTGCAGTAAATACTGCCAGAATTTCTCAATTGGCCAAGTTAGCATTTGGCACGTACATTATCCTGCGATGAGCGACCACTCTCGAGCACCACTCCGTCCGGACCAGATAGTGGAACTCCTCTTTGCATGCAATTACACAACCATTACTTTGTTTTAGTTTGCTCACTTCAAACTTACTAATTGTATTGTGCGCGTCGCTTGCCATGGGACTACCATATATTGACACCTCCACCTCCAATAATAATAATAAAGTACGTCTATCCATGTCTCGCAAGAACAACACTCGGTTTAATATCGATAACGATTTAAATGTTACTCTTCCTACAGCGTTTACTTATGGCTTCGATGAACTCTTTTCGTATCGATGTAATAAATATCTCCGGATTTATGTCAGCGTATTAATCTGTAAACTAAATCACATCTGGAGTCACGAGGAGTATTGTAGTCGGGCAATAAGATTTTTCACACGACCCGCGCGCATGCAGTCTGCGACTAAAATCATAAAATACATATTTCAACCATTTCATCTGATAAACGACTACAAGAATCATGAGTTCGATTACTTAGATACGTCCATTTGAAAAACCGCTAACAATATTTGTTTAGACAATATATCATGTCTAACGAGTTTCTGTAACGTCCTACTCTGTGATTACTCGTTTATTCAATACCACTTTGCTATACGAAATAATCATGTTAGTGTGTTTTACTAAATTGTTGTGTATTTTTATATCTAACCCATTAGTCATGGGGGTAGGTACATACGGGGCGTTATATCGGGGAGGCTATTAGTAATAGAAACACGATACGGGTGGTTTTATTTATAGATTTTACCTTTATTATACATAATTGACGCCTAAAGCTTTTACTCGCATTAGTCGTTTCTTGAAACAAAAGAGCATTTCTTATGATTATATTACATAGTAAGTATCTTGAATACTTTAATCAAAGGTTGCCCACCCTTAATAAAAAATAAATAATTCGTGTACGTAGAAACGTTGATAACGAGATACAGTGGCAGACTATAGGAAAAAGACATCTCATCCGAGATCCAATTTATGTCGGCGAGAGCTAACCGCACATATACCGACGCGGCATGAGTTGACTCTGCAAACAATTCATTTCAATTTCAATCCGAGCTTGCCAACTGCACGGCTCGCGGCGAACCTGCACCGGAGTACCTTAGGAAGCATTCTCACTGTGAGCAAAAAGAAAGTTTATTTTCAACGAGTGACATACTAGAAATGTTTTAGTTTTTGTAAAAATATGCAAAGCGAGATTCGCCTTTGTAAATAGTACACGCCTTGACAATGCATTGAAAACGTACGCCACTACCTGTTAGGATGGAGAGTGACAAATAATAACGGTACTTACGACTATATTTATTAGTTTTAAGTATAAACTGAAGTGTCATTATATATTTCAAAAAAGAAATATACGACGCTTGACTTATCTTTAAATAATATAATGTTTCGATTAATTCCAACTGTTTAGCGAGTATGTTTATTTATTTTAAAATATACAGAATAATTTAACAGCATTGTCGCACATAAGCTCCTGAATGCGAGAGGAAATTAGCATTGAAGTAAAAACAGAACAAGAACAAACCTTATTACACTGGCTAACTCATCTTTAAGACTAGAAACACAGCCAAACAAATTATTTTCTAAATACATCTGGCAAAGTGCAACGCAGGTATGAGCATGCTAACGCAAATTTCCCGCGGTGCGAACTACAAGGCGTCGTTAGTATCATATATATAGTGAATATTATGCTCGAGCTTTTGAGCGCAAGCCCAGGAAAGAGTATAAATGTTCGCAGTGCGATACTGCGCAATGATTTATACGCGCCGCGGTCGCGCAATGTAGCACGCAGCGTATTCCAGTGCCTATGTCAAATTTAGATTACAATAGTTGCTATGTTGTAAAACAAAAAATTGGAAAAATTGATCGGAAATTGGAACTGAATTAACCCTACCTAATAAAAGTTCAGTAGTTACTCGCATATTTTAGAAGACTTCGAAAGACAATTTTCGTAAAAAACTGAAATGATTTTACGGACGAATTAATATACAATATTATTAAAAAAAAAAAAAAAAAATATGTTTAAAACTTTAATAATTAAGGTCTCGTAATCGTTTCATATTTTATTAACTGTATTTTTAGTATTCAAAAACGATATAATTATCAGCAATCAGCTAAAACATTATCATTTATATAGTTACATTCATAAGAAAGTAACATTATCTACCGTGCACACAATATCGTAATCCATTAGCTTTTTATAAGATAAGCATTGTTGGCTTAATGTAATAACATATAAACGTGAGTCCGAGAGATATTAAGAAAATATTACAAGAAAACCCGAGCTGACAATCAAAGAGGCGTAATCAGGACCAAAGTTGAAGCAGAAATAAAGTAATCAAAGTTACTCTTGAATTTTATGAGCCCTTCCTATGAAAGAAAATATTTCTCGGAATCATCAAAGGCAAACTAGAAAAGTTTGTTTCAAAAACATTCCATAAGGAGCGAATTTCATTTTTTGCTTTTTTTTTTTACTAAATTTTAAGTCTGCTTATTCGGTTTTGTAAACAGGAAAACATGGTTATGTTTGTCTCAGTCTAAATAGATATTCTGTGGTGAGTCACATAATTTTTCTAATAATAGGCATGACATTATATTCATATGAATGTTTAATGATAATAATAGTTCTTATTTAATAATAATTAATTATAAGAAACGCTAAAGATATTTATTGGGTATGTCTTATCACGAGCTGAATAAATACAGGGCTTGTAAGGCCGGGCGTCAGACATCTTACAAGGAGATATCATAGAGCACAGGGTGCTAGAACCATTCTGGATCAAGGGAAGACAAGTTGCTCGTTTTATATGCAAATTTTCACGTCCTTATGAATATGAAAATTTTCTATCAGAACGTGTCGCTGTCAGCGATCCATTGACGTACTGCGGAGGACGTCTTTTTCATAGTTTTTCGCCTCTCAGCGCTTTCAGGCATGCAAATTGAATCAATGAGTACGTTCTTTTGACGTTTAATATTATAAGGATGTTGCGACATTTTAGCACTTAAACTATCTTAAATGTTGTATAAAACACGAGCTTACTACTAAGATTTCGTTTTATATTTTATATCATGTTAATTATTGTTGAGTAATTTTAACCTAAATATTAAGAGATGAATAAAATAGAGTCACAACTTTGTATATACATATTTTCACGATTACAAGATATTTGATGGAGGGAGATGATGTTCTATAGCTTTAATTCTGTTTACCTTTTATGCGAGATCCATTAAAACAGCACTATATTCATTGATTAATGACGCTATGTTTTGATTAATGTTATTTTATTATGAATATGGATAATACAAAAAAAAACCTTTTGTTAATCATATTATTAGAGAAAATTTCAAAACACATTTTTTTTTTTCGAACGTAGTATTAAAAGTATTACAAATAAGAGTTTTATAAATCATTTGTTATTTTCAATGGAATGACAACAATAGATATACAACCCAGTTATCATATAATGTATCGCAAAACATATATCAATTACATTACTCGATTCGCTTGAACTGGTCTAAGATGACAGGAAAAAAATAGAAATAAACATTTGTAATTTGACTTGAAGTGATTGTCGTTTGAAATATTCGTTATTTTTTAATATACGTCGAGGAGTTGCCGAAACACGAGAGGTTAACAATTATATTTTATTGTACGCAACGCGAGGTTATCCATTCTTTCATGACTTCGACGACAATTCTACTGGGAACGTTAAAAAAGGGGAGGGAACGTATGGTGACCATGAGCGGACGAGCACGTAAATCCTCCTTTGGGACGTTCCCCGCCTTGATGCTTCCTGAATACTTTTTACATAAATCCATGGTCATTTGCATATTAGCTCTCTATCATATCTACCTATTTCTTTTGACGTGTCATATTATAATCCCTTTAAGTAAGATGTTTATTGTTTTTATATATTCTTAACTCTTATGACTTAATACTATTTTACCATATCATTTTTTAATAAATCCAAATTCACTTGATTATTGGTAATAAATCAATTATTAATAAAAAATATTCTTCTTTTCATAATGAACATAAAATACATATTACAATATAGCACATGAAAAGTCAGCAGGCCTTGGCCGGTATTAAGACCCAGTCTTCGTTTTAGTTTGACTTCTTCTATGAATGATTTTCCCCATCATTTTAGTTTTATACATCGTATGATTTACTTATTTATTAATTGTAAATAAAAAGGCAAATATCATTACCTGGTTGAGGAATCCATACACACAACTTATTATTCTGACCGTAAGATTTATCGAGCAGTCAGTAGTAAACATTGAACCAATTACAGTTAATACCGAAGACAGTAACTGTATGCATTGAAATAATCAATAAATTCTTGACAAATACATGTTATTACTTTCGATATACTTACTAATTTAATTCACTCATTGATATGGATAGGACCTTATTCATGTACGATTAATATAAAAGAAATAGTAAGTCCGCTTTATGAGACATCCGACAATATTAACAAAAAAATCCGGGTCGGTATCGAATCATAAATAATTGTAATATTCATTTCATTTCGCATATCGAAACTAATGGAATTGACTGATTCCATAGAAATGTCATCAATTAATTTATATTTAATCTATAGTATAAAAGTACTTACGAAATATAATATTTTTGCGACAAACTTTTTATTGATAAAATTAATATAACTCGCAATACATATAATAATAATAATAATCTTTCTTTGAAACTCTACAATATTTTATTACTCATTTAATATTTAGTTTTACATGGAGTTAATAATTAATAAAAAAAAGTAATGTATAGACTAATGAGTAATAAATTGTTTATTGAAAAAGTAATTGTAAAAAGAACTAAGGCTTGCTCGTTAGCAGTTTATAGCTTAGCGGGAAAAGTAATACTGCTCGTACAAATAGCAAATTATATTTATATGAGTATATACGTATGCAGACATCGTTTCTCGTAAGTAATAACTAATAAATAAATATTATAATATAGTCCTAACGACTTCAATTTATTGCCATTTCTTGAATATTTCCCTAGCTTCGATTTAAAAGAATTTTAATGCCTTTATGAGACGTCGTTATCATACAAACATTATATTAACAATCTCTCTCTATTTATTCAAATGTGTATTATATTTAAATATACATTCAAGGCCGTGTAAACAACACCGACATGATTAATTAAATTATGAATAAATAAAGCAATACTTTAACAAACATTTTATATTTTCACATTAATTTTTTTTGCTTAAAGGCAAATCATCCCCTGGAATTTATTTAAAATCGCTTTTCTACTGTAGTACACTAAGAGACGGTGACAGCCTCGGGGCTCTAGAGGCATGAACGCTACAAACTCGCACAGCACCCGTTCGTGACACGTTATAAATTCACAACTAATTCACCAATACGCCGGGGAGACTTCGTTTCTATAATGTGACAGATGAACAGCTAAACAGAAGCGACAGGTGTATAAAACTTTATTGTCATAATTATTTAGTATAGATTCTGTTATTTTATTTATCCAATATTAAAACATATATATATATATATTGTTGTTCATGTTATCATTTAGGATATCTGAAGGAAAAATTAGGCTACATGCCTAAAAAAAAAACACATATTTTTTTTATAAACAATAACAAATTCATTTTCATGTAGGTATTTAACATTATAATATTCGTATTGATGATAAATACAACTCGATAAATGCACTTAACAAGAATGACAATTAAAAAGTCTTGATAATTAAATATCTAAATATAAAACAAATACGTATTTATATATGTACGTCTTTATTTGTATACGTTGTAAATATTTAACAATTAATTATTTTCGTAGCATTTGAAATACCACGAAAACTTCGTGTTTAGACGTTCATTAGCCGTCATTCAAAATGATCACTTATACGTTACTATGCACGCTCCGTGGAACATCTCAAAAGCTCACTTAAAATTTGCCATGGAAAAACCAGACAGACAAAGGTAAAGTACGAACGATTAAGCCCTAAAGCAGACAGACATGTACTCTTGTAATGAGTCTCTGGATTAGGTGCATAACAATGCTCTGTGCGGCAAAAAGGTTTCCTTTGGATTTATTTGAACGAACGAAAAAATAACGCTTTCAATATTTTATATTTTAACGTCTGCTTTTCAGCTGGATTACCAATTGAAACGTCCTTTATTTTACTTCATATCCTTTTGTCGATAGACTCCAAAGTCGCAATAAATAAATAAAAAAATAAATTTTACCCTTAGCCAGATTTTAAAATTTCATGAGCAAGACTGTTGCCTGAGTGGTTTGTAAGGAAGTGGCGAAGACGCGCAAGTTTGCATTATGCAGGCCACGCTCTCGGACTAACTGCAGGGAGTTAGGAACAAGCCGTTGGAAATTTGTAACTATAAAGTTAAGATTTTCTAAAGTGTTTCAGATTTAATAAAAAAAAAGGTATGGTCAGTCTGACTCGTACCTACCTGAAAAGAAAAATCCTAATTTGGCACTTGGAGACAATAACGTTTTTTGACGAATTTAGATATGTGATAACAAAAATAAAATTCACCAGTGCTATTCATACGTATATTTAAATACGCAAAAGACCTAAATCGAATAAGCGAAGACTAATTAAAGTGACTTATTTAGCGGGTAAGATAGTTGTCTTTCATATTTATATAGCTTTCACATACAGATCATTGGTGCGACGTTTTACCTCAGATTTCGCGGTTATAATACATATAGTTTCTTATAAAAATATATAATTATAAATGAAACTTAATGAATTAAAAGATATCATGTCGAAAACAACATTAAACCAGTTTAAAGTGGTTCAAACAGACACGATAATAGACACAGGTCGTTTTCATACTTACTTAATGTAACTACAGAATTTTAAAGCTGGGAAAGCGTGACTAAGGTTTGAGACGGTTCGTAAGTGGCGTAAAGAAGTAGTGCAAGCGCGCCAGCTTGCATAATGCAGTCCACGCACTCTTGCTAACTGCGAGTTTACGAGCGACGTCTGAGTGTACGCTTGTAAATATTATGATGAATATATATTTTCTTTTTATATAAATTTATTCTTTAGCAAAACCATTATAGAATCGATCAAAACGACAGAAACCATATTTGATCATTTGTTTTAATTATTTATCTTTGCTTCCCATGTATTAAAATTAAAAAAAAATAATACCAACAACAATATAGATCTCGAAAGGAATTAGACATCGTTGAACAAGAAAAATAATTTCAATGGATGTATGAAAAAACACTTACTAACAAAAATAGACAACATTTTAAAATATGTAGAGTAAGGTAAAAAAATATTCTTAAATTACAATGATTTATGTTTTAAGCTACATTACGAACTTATACGTAGATAATGTACATCCAGAGAAGCCGCAAGTTTATGTTGTAACCTGTGCGAGAGAACAAATATAAACTTATTATAATTCAAGACATGGATTGTTATCGTCCAGTGTCATTAATACCTATAGTTTGCATCATATTAGAAAATTACTTTTTAATAGCCGTAACGATTATTACGAGAAAATAGGAATCTTCGCAAATAAACAAGTAGGAGGTATTTGGAAAAATAAATCCATTAATATGGCCATGACTGATATGGATAAATCATGTTTGCGTACTTTTTGTGGATCTCACTGAGGCATATGATTACCTGCACCAAAAAACACTAATTGATAAACTAAATGTGTATTTGTTAAAGGGAACGCGTTGTCACATATGAATTCATTTTTAACACACTACAAATGACACAAATAACTAAACGAGCAAAAGATACTATATGTGAAACAGCTTATTTATCTGAATCAAAAAGCGTAACAACTGGAGTTCTGCAAGGAATTATTTTGACATATTCAAAATTCTGGTCCATGTTGGTACACTTCTGAAGTGCTGATTTTTATTAAAACGAATAATCGATTGTTTGGATTTTTTGATAGCGAAACTGCGTTATTTGTCAACAGCATATTTAACACGTCTCCCAACAAACTACCGAACCAACATAGGATGTTTCAACTTCTTGCTTAAAAAAGAATAATAGCGTCCAACAATTCTTAACAGACCTAAGAAGCAGTAATTAATAGTTATCATACAAAGGGTTTTCTTTTATAAATCTGATAATTGCAATCACTATTTTAATTTAATTGTACTTCAATTTTTTATTACATTATTGTTAAGCACATAAAACATATTAAATATTCACATTATTTAATTTAAGAAATTTTAATTTCATGCCATATCAAGGCGGATGGTTGTGCTCAGAATTTTGTACCTAAAATCTATATAAATAGTAGCTCTGCCTGTCTATGTGTTTAGTTTTCTCGGTGAAGCGGTTGATAGTGATGTTGGTATTGAAAAAATACCTTTCCAAAGGATTGCGAATTTTTTTAATAAAGTAAAGTCATACAAAATGGGGTACCATGGGTTGTTATGAAAATTGATTACTTACGATTATGTTTTGGCAAATTAATATAAAACAAAAAAATATCTTTCAAGACATTACACATCATAACTGATTACAAGATATTTTTTTTAATACTAATAATATCATATATAACAAAAATTTGTATAATTGCTGTATCTGTACATTTAAGAAATATACACATAAATAAGTCAGGCAGGCTACGCAATGACAGTAAATATAATGTTAGTTTATAACATCTACTACTAAACTAACTAAATATACACAATTTGTTTGGCATTTGATTACGCATAAACTATAAAAAATACATAAGTAATTATAGTATATTTATATTCTACACATCGATGGAAATAAAAATAATATATATATTTTTTTTCTTAGCAATAGTTCGCGATAAAAAACGAAAACGAAACGAAAAAAAATTAAATCATGAATAGAAGGAAGGGTGGATGAAAGGTGGACAACTATGTTGATGAATGAAGAAATTTTAATTATACGGTATAGGTACACCGTAACCGGTACCAGTTCGGGTCGCGAACATTTGATATGAAAGAAACAAGTACATTCACACCAATAGAGGTGACATTATAATAGTCTACCTGAGCCAGGTTTGAGATCATGTACGATACGACACTTACCTTTATACATATAATGGTAAGCATGTACATACAATTCAATAACCGGCTTGTTGGAGGGTTATAGTTAGCCATTATTATCATATTGTAAAAAAAGTCCTTAGTCTTAAAGAATAAGTAAATCAAATATAATTTTCGGCTCGTAGTTAGAACACCATTAATGTTGTTTCTACATATATGTGTAGAAATATAGAAGGCAGTATAGAATAGTTGTAATATTTAGTAATTTATATAGTATATTAACAGAATTATATTAGTCGCCGATGAACATGATTACGTAATATGCGCTTAGTATTTTAAATTTGTCGCAAAAACCTAATGAAAATTAAGAAACCAATTCAACCCAAGGTAAGGCACGCACATGTCGGCGGAGAAATTGTAATAATAAATAATATTATAAACCTCTTTCTACAGTCATTTAGATTTTATTATAAAACAAGTTAGATTAGATTAGATAGAATAGATTCTAATCACTAACCGAAGGTGGTATTTCAATTTCTCCTTAATTATGACTGAGTTAAAATAGTTACAATGTTTTACTGACTGTAAATTCGGGAATGATTCATAGTTTTTTTAACGGAATAAGTGCCCGCCATGTTTGGGACATTAAAAATATTTTAAAATTGCAGCTAGTTTGAAATAATAGCAGAGACGTGTATTGCATAGTCAGGTCTCTCGGGGCGAGGATGCGCAGATGTCGAGCGACGGCAATGGTTCTCCTATTCGCAGGCACAGGCACCGTGCCAAGGCTAACCCCGCACTTAAGATCCTTTAACTTACATAAACGTGCCACAGTACTGCAGCTGCTGAAGATATAGTTTTTCAAGAGGATTTCAAGATTTGCGGTTGGCTTGCGATTTAGTTTCAAAATAAACCCTGGATTTAATAAATAAATATATATATGTATATAAGCCAAAATGTTTGTTTTATTACATAAGTGTTTGGTCAGTGGTCGAAGTTTAACCAACGTATTGTTGAAAATTCAAGGAGAATGTATATGAATTTGAATGCTTTGAACATTCCCTTTTTTGATCTTATTTGAATTTTTTCATAGATAACACGAAATCCAGCGAATCAAAACATTTTTCTTTTCTTTTAAACATTAATAATTTTCATACTATACTGAACTATTTTATCTTTGCCTATTTATACACAAAGATACTAATCACCAAATAGTACTCCTTTATTAACGGTCTTGTTTCGGTATTGTATAGACTTACAGAGGTTAAAAAAATATTTCGCTGTGCTGTAATTAACTAAACGTAACGCACATTTTAGGACTCGACTTGTAACAATGAAACAAAGGTTGTTTGAAAGGCGAACCACCCCCACCTATTGTCACTTGTGTAAGTAAAACACTGTACCGAATCCTTATATCGCTTTAAATACTGCAAACTTTATAGGCTTTTATGTTACTTTCCAGTAACTACCAACATATACCTATTTTACTTTCAAACTTTAATCAATTGGGCTTTCATACGAGATTAAAAGGCACCGGCTTAGAAAATTTGAACCTCATTCTTAACTTCCCGAGACACGTATGAAAGAACTTTAGCAATAAAACAAAAAAGAGGCTTCTAGCCCATAGCTTTTACCAAGTTAAAGTTGTTCAAAGTGGCGCTCCGTTCGAGGCAACTTAGTGGTGGTCAATAAACTTAGTTGCCGTCTTTGTTATGAGCGTGTAAAAACAAAGAACTTCGATCAGTTGAATTCTTCAAGTCTCCTCTCTTCATAACTACGTGTAGTGTTTTAAAGATCAGATTATAATCAATTGAAGTCATCTCCCATCGCATATGTATGTCTCGTCGCGAAGACGTATCATAAGATTTATCAATACTTTACTAATCTACAACTGCATTCTGTACTGTATTTTAAAATGTACGAAAATACTACAATTATTAAATTGAAACGGATATATTTAAAACGATAGAATAATTCATTTCAATACACTACGTAATAATAAAATGTAAATTATAACGACAGAAAATGAAGTATGCAAAGTTTTATTAAATGAAACATAAGTTCTTTATAATTGGATCACTGCGAAATTCTTTTAGAGAGGAAAGGTGAAAAGTAATTAACGAAGTTCGCCCTGGGAATGGTTTTGCAGACTGAAATAGGATTTGTTTGCCAAGAATTCAATCGCAGGAAGCAGCGGCGGACGATTGAAGCTGCTCTTTAACAGATCTGTCTACGTTGTTACAGACACTGATATTTTATACTTTAATAATAAAGTGTGCCTCTAAATCGAATTTATTCAACATTTTTAAACGATATTGTTCTATTTCACTTAAGATTTAATTAACTGATAGATACTATCGTGATAGGGATAAGAGAAGATAAGATAGGCAATTATTTTACGTCGGTATGATAATTAATATTAACACTTTGTGTATAAGACGTACAATCTGGAATCAGTTCAACACGAAGTTGGAGCAAGTTTTGAAAAAAGCGGATTCATGGATTGAAGACCAACATTAAGCGATAAAAATGTTTTTGACGTTCGATTTTTAAATTAGCCGATATGATAACTATAGATTTAATTTTTTTATATTGAAATTAGACGCCGATTACGCAAATCATTATCCGGAGATTAAGATATTACAAAGCGGCGGAACTTTCGTGGGATTGACGGATTCCTATTATTTACACGGTCAAAGTATTAAGAATCTGATTAAGGCTGCGAATTAAAATAACGAGATGCTTTGTGATCTAGCTTCTTAATCAATACATTACACGTTTAATTAACCAAGACTGCGAATTGAATGAATGGAAAGCAATATTCCGATATACAAATACTATTGTCACGAATATATGACGACGAAACAATCCCTAGCTACATAATAATAATCCTGATTGTCAAGTTTATATAATCAATCAGTGTGTTTCTACTGACATGATCCTAATGTTATTAAGCACTACACTGGAACGCGACGTCTAATAAATTTCCAAACATTCCAACTATTAATTATAGTCTAAAGTTTTGTTGACATGTCTACATACTGGTTGAACCTGCGGCTTAACGATATTCAATAATCTTTACCTATGGCACACAATTCATCAATCCACTATATACTCCTAGTGGGGTGAATAAAAAAAGTAGCCTATTTCTTTTCCCGGAACTCTTAACTATCTCAATACCAAATTTCATCTAAATCGCTTCAGCTGTTCTAGCGTGAAGAGAAGACAGACATAGTTACTTTCGCATTTATAATATCTGTATATATATAAATTATTTAAAAAAATCAAATAACGTTGAAGAACTACATCACACGAGCATTTTGTAAATTCACCTCGAATCATTATCTACCTCAGACTCGCTATTAAATTTTGCTCACATATTAAAGAACATATGTTACGTACAACGTTCAATAATTCACAGCAGCTGGGTTTTTATACATCATCGTATCAAAGGAATATTATATCAATATTCTATATGCTATAATTCACTTACACTAAATGAACATTAATTGAAATGTCGAGTATGCGCGTCGTGTCCAAATTTAGTTCTAAGTCTTAAATAATGAGGTGCAGCAAGTAAGAGGTCGGGCGAAAAGACAATGAGTATTGTAAAAAATGACGCGTCCGAACACGCTCGTCTCTCCATCTTCGTATGACGTACGTGCGCCGAACCCGCACAGCCTCTCCTACACGCAACAATACATGATTAATGTCCCATGTAACACAAGTATGATTAATTTTACGACGCGAAGGAAATCTACGTTCCACAAAAATACACGCAACCATCTTTTTTTTTCGAAACCGTACGGGAGAGAATTTCAACAATTTTGTGTATAAAATATATTAGTAATCGTACCTTAGCTAAATTACAAATTCAGACTCAATCGATAAAGATAATGTGATAAACGAAGCACGACACATCGCGACAGGGGGTAATGTTTAATGTAGATCCGCACGGACATACGGCGCTTTTCATTATGAACTTCTTATCATTGGAACGTATTGACTTAAATCGAGATCCGAAGATTAAAGTCGATGTGCAATTTATTATGTGTAAAAAGCATGAGCTACAACAAAATACTTTCGTTGATAAAATTTATTTTATTCATTAACTTGACTTTGTATTAACTCATTAACATTAAGACGAAAACTATACATCGTCAGTGGAAAGGAATGAGAGCTAAAGCGCCACGATGCTTTTGGAATATGAGGTTCAAAGTTTTTACCTTAATATGACATGCATATTACTTTGTAAAGTAAGTTATTCGAAACCAAAAAGTCATTATGCTAAAACAGTTTTTACGATTTTAATAATACTTGGCATGATCAGAAACAATTTCTGGAAATATGTAATATTATAAATACGAAAGTTTATTGTGGATGGTTATACTTTGCAATAGAACAAAGAAAACTTATATTTTTTTCATTATTTCTTTATTATTTGATTACAATATAAAATATATATCTCTACGTAAGAAGAGGAAACATTCTAGCATATAATATTTTCAGTGAAATGAAATCCTGAAATTTATTTTAAAAAAAAAACCCTAATCACTCCGCATATATTTCAAGCTAAATATAAAACATCTCTAAAAGTACTTGCATGTATAAAGTAGCTTCTTATCTCTCTAAAGTCATATACGTAATAGCTGAAGGAGCGAACAATATTACGAGCACGATTTTACCTTAATTATAACAAATTACTCTTGACAGTGAGGAACGAGAAAAACTCAAGATGAGCTCTGAATGGCTCTAAAACAATACTTGGAAAGATTTGCCAGGAGATTAACGGAATCGTTCAACTTACATTTTATTGTTGTTACTGAGAACTTTCTCTCTATTTCCGCTTAGGAAAACCTTTGAGCGTTACGTAAATCACTCGATGGAATGTACTTCTATAACAATTGTATAGTGTATTCAACCTCTGCACGTGACCACATTATCGATTACTGATGAATTATAAACAAACACTTACGTAGTAATTGTTGCTTTTTTATTATCTTTTATAACATTTTTGTGGTACATACTTCGTTTGAGGTTGAGTTTCCAATAATGTTGTCTCTGGTAAATCTTATATTATTCTTACCGAAAGGCTAAATAAATTTATATAAATTTATGTGTTTATTATGTATTTCATGTCATATATTGTTTAAATACCCATATATTATATTGTCATTTCCTTACGGCCTATATTTCAATATCGATTTCAATCTAAATATTTATTTTTGTTACCAAATTTCGATTCGATTTTTTTATCAGTTTAAATTTTTAATTCATTTATTTTCATGTATCTTCTATAGGAAAATTATTAATTCTTCATTTACTCAGCTTAATACATTTCATAAAAAAGTACTTTAAATAATTAGTGTTTTTTTTAATATAAATATATATGTTTTATAAATCATGATACAGATATAGTTTCTTTGTTGTTAAACAGACCACGTTAATCTTTAGTGTCCCAACAACATCGATTTGCTACGGTAAGGCGCCATATGGCCGTATTATCCGACAATATTGGACGACGTACGCGGTATTATTATATGCATCACATGTGTTCAGGAACTCATTTATAAACTACATCATCATAATAATATAAGCTTATTAAAATATTCCGATAAAGAAGTGCTGGCACATTTAAGAGTTGACTAAAGTGAATAGACTCCCCTAACAAAGAGCTATGGTAATCAGTACGAGTGAAGTGTGGCGGGCGTATCAAGGCATTCGTATCGTAATTCGTCACCTATAATAGCTTCCTTGGCGTATCTCACGGTACACAGAATCTCTCACTGTTGTCACGACGGACGCCGTAAATTTCGCCTCGCACATTCCCCCAACCTACTGCCTATTAAATCATTCTTATCTTTATCTCGGTGCGATGTATTGAAAACCGAATGCAACGTATCGACGATCGAGAATTTTGACAAATTAGCATGTAGCCGTATAAACCAACCCAGAAACGCTAAGCATATCGAGGAGAAATGAGCTAACAATATCTTTACTGCGATCTACTTCACATAATGGTGGAACACAAATTAATTCATTACACGAATCGCAGACTACGCTATCTACGACGGTATGTTTCGGCCCGGGGGTGTCGAATATGAGAACTATCATAATAAGATCAGCTTTCTGGGAACGGTTACCTTGGTCGCTCGTATCGGGTCCTTTGAATGGTGATCACTGTCATGCCCGGCTGATTTTATCTTGATTTTCTCGTTAAAGACTAAACTTACAAAGCTAAAACGATGCGTATAAACAATACGGACCAATGCGATGATTACGATAACGGTGTAATTAATGTTTCGCGAAATTTAAATATCTATAATATATAACAATAAAGGATAATTCTTATACTAAATGTATATTTTAAGTTTATTGTAAAATATCCTTTACATATACTAAACATTGAAAAGTTGATTAATTACGTTACCTTAACTTTGCGTAGCAGACACACTAAAACACCCATGCGATAAATTTTTATGTAAATTGTAAAGTCGTAATGGCAAAAGTTAGCCGGTAACAGGAAAGATGCGGGTACTAACATCATAAAATTATTGGGGATCTTAACGATCACCAGTATGAAATTATTAACTTCATTTCAACTATCATAAAAAGTTAAATTGGGTCTCGATATTACTAACTCTCACGCAATAATCGCTGCTTAAAAGAAGTTTAAAAGATTCGAAGTATACAAAGACAAATCAACAAAACCTATGATGGTCATATTACTCATTACTTCCTGTTAAATCAAATTTCCAAGCTTTCTTTTATAATACTCTTTTATAATTTTAACTTTATGGTCCAACTTTTCATTTAATTGTCGTTTATGCTCATAGAATGATTCGGTAAAACACCAATACTAGCACCAAAGTTACAGTTAATATTTATTTTTTTATCTTTTTTGCCTAGAATACTAATTCTTTTGACTATCGATATACATATGTAGTTGAGCTTATCTACAAATATTAACAGTAATCTACACTTTTGTTAGCACCTTAGGAAATCTATGAGACAAATTCTTATTTCAATTTGATATTTAATGTATATAACATTATATTATAATCATACATAGTCTATATTCGTCCTGAAAACCTGTAACAGTTCCATACAAATTGAATTTATACTTTACGAGAATCGGGAAAATAACATACACCGGTTTAAAATAATACGTAAAACTTTGTCATTTCGGATTTCTGTAACTTCTATCGACATTTTTAGACGAGAATTTAGAATATAACTATAATTCGGTATGAAATTTGCTTGTTATACGATTGCGCTATTCAAATTTCGTCTCTAAACCATTTACATCCGTCGACTGAATTTCCTCGTATAATTTAATAGAACTTAGTAGGTACTTGACGTAGTTCATCCAAGCTAAATACCGCCGCTAGTAAAAAACGCAGCAATAACAGTACAATAACCTTTAGGAAAATGTTCGTTATACTAAATCTATTTTTACACCAATCTACCGTGACTCATACCGATATTACATTCATACGCTTGGTTTTTGTTTTCATGAATCGCCTAAAAATAGAGGCAAGCTATAGTGTGGAGCATTGTGAGGAATATCGATGGTATTGATGGCGCCCACTCGGTGACAGGACAATTGGTAATTTATGCTTAGGATCCTGACTTCTAATTTACGGCCCCAGGGCTGAGAGCTTCGTCCATTGATTTCACTGACTATTGAGTTAGTTTTTCGGCCCAGAGCTTAACTATCCTTCCGAATAAAAATTATTATACAATATAATTTGCTTTATATATTGTATAATATATACCTTGTTATATTATACACCACGTTATAAATCGATTATAACTCTCATTTAAAAAATTCTCAATTCAAAGTGATTAATTCTTTATGTGTATTTTTCACACCGAATCATAATCAGCTCGATAACAGCCGACATTGTAGCGTAAATTTATGGAGTCTAAAATTATATTTCCGCGTCTAATTATTGTATTTTATTTAGTTTAATAAATATAGAAAATAGAGAAAGTTATTGATGTGCGTGTCTCTACTTTTGCATTCCTTACATCATTATATTTTCCGTTTGTCAAGTATTTCATACGACCCGGCAACAATTCAAACAGGATTAGGCTGTATAGTATCTAAGTAATAAGAAATATGAATCTACATTGTCAATGTGTAAAAGGATAAAAAAACATATAAAGATTTATGCTGACAAACGAAAAGGCTTTTTTAAAAGAAGATTTAAAAGTTATCGTTTTGCACGATCAGTGTTACAACAGCGATACGGTTTGAGAGCGCCGCGGGTTACCCTCGCGATCAATTTTGTTAAACTTTTCTTTGATATTCCAGACCGAGCTCGGCAGCTAAATTCTTAAGCTTTCGATTATTTATGTGGCCGACGCCGACGCTCGGATCCCCTCCCAAGCCCTCTGCCTCCGCGTGTCACTACGTAAAGAGGAGTAATCGTTTGCGGTTGCTGCTGAGTGAATTTTTCCATTCGGAAAATGGTCGAAGGAATTAGGTAGCTCGACGATTCATATTTCAAGGGAGGCAGGCTCCCGGCTCGTATTTCAACCTTCTATCCTTAGAAAACACAAACATTTCACTTGAGATTTTTTTATGCCGCTCGTAAAATGGGATGTACAGACGGAAGTGAGAACCGTCGAGTGCCCAAATAACTTTGGTGGAAACAATAAAGTGAGATTACACTTGTAGCAAGAACACAACGTTATGGATTAAAATTATTCTTACGTCACGTCCTTCACAAACCTTTGTTCCTTACCTGAAACAAAAAAAAAGTAATACAATTAACTAACATAGTTAATATTCGTTTTGTAAGGTAGGCTTTTTATCATTTACTTAAATACGAAAGCGCTTTACACTGTATACTTTTAATTTTAATATTTGTTTCCTATTGTATTAAACATACGATTTATAACATAAGTAGCGGATGTAAAAACTGTTTTATTAAAAAGAGTATTTACGTCAGTTGCAAAAGTTACTATTGCAATACTAAATTTAATGACTCACAACAGGTCTATTATATCAATGAATTCGATTTAGTTCCAGCCAATTTTTATCATACATAATATATAGAAATAGAAAAAAAATACAAATTGCAAATAATGACAAGCGCAATTTAGCATCAACAATGCCGATGACAAAGTTGTATCATGGAGTGAGTGATGCAATTTCCTCCATAACGAAACAATTAACTCCCTAATAGTAGTTGCATACACGACATACACCATAATATCCATGCAATATTATATTTGTTACCGTGAATAGGCTGCAATAATTTAAATGTATTTATATATAAATACAGATTGAAACAAGATGGATTGGTGGTTTAAAAATTTAAATAACCGAAGATTGTTTAATTAAGTTTATAGTTCATAACTTTCTCAGCGCTTAAGGAAAACATCGTAAGAAACCTGCTGTCAGGCGATTAACCGTCACTTATGTCCAGCAACGAGCATAGAAGCCGCGTGGTTGAATAAAGTCCATATCGTCTTCTTCTTATACATTTGGATTCCACGCGTGAATCGGACGAATTATATGAATATATACGATTTATGAGGATCAGTGATATAGTAGCGACTAAGGGAAAACTTTAACTAGTAATATGGCGACGTGGAAGTCCAACCGAATGGGAAACTCCAAACATTAATACTCTATATAGCTTTATTCCGGTTTTAAAATATGCTTGACATATTAAAACACGTTCACTTTCAAATAAAGACTATTTATTCATATTGAGTTTTTCAGTATACTAAACCGTAAAAATATATATTAAATGATTGTACGGTAAATTTGTATGAATGGGCTGATTTCTGATCACGCTTGGTGATAATCCGATATAAATAGGTCTCGACATTAAAAATATAATGTTGGCATTTTTGAACTTTGTGTTCATTGCAATTACCACGTAGCGGTAATAGATAAGTGTTAACCAAAACTACAGAAGTGGTTTTTTGGATCGTGAGTGTACACAGTCCATATGATATTTAAATAACAACTATTTTTGTATTCTGCAATTATATAAAACAACATTTCTTTTTTCCTAACGGCATTAGACGTGTAACCATCCAGAAGTTAAGCAACAGTGTACCACAAGGATTTTTTTTTTGTGATATCGGTAGGCGGACTAGCAAATAGGCCACTTGATGGTAAGTGGTCACCACCGCCCATAGTCAATGGCGCTGTAAAAATTATTAACCATTCCTTAGATCGCCAATGCGCCCAACCTCGTGAGCTAAGATGTTATGTCCCTTGTGCCTATAATTACACTGGCTTACGCACCCTTCAAACCGGAACACAACAATACTGAGTACTGCTGTTTGGCGGTAGAATATCTGATGAGTGGGTGGTACCTACCCAGACGGGTTGGCACAAAATATAATCTAGATCAATGGAATATAGATTAAAATTAATAGTAAATTTAATAACGTTCAAAGACATGCGTAACTATCAAGTGGACTTTTGGCAAGTGCTACTAACATTTATTGCCCCCACGTCCGCGCGCACACGCAGCGAGCATTCTAATAAACGCATTCTAGGATATGAGGTTAAATTCCGATTCAACATTAGCATCCTTTGCATTTTCATTAATGTATCAGATGTTTCGTATTTATTGCTGACTATTTGCTGTCGAATAAGTTAATATTCGTTTCAAAAACGCTTTATTTAAAAGTTTACTTAAACATATAAATTTTATTTAAAATTAAAAATTATTGTAGTTTTACGATTCGAAGGGTGAGTGAGCCAGTGTAACTACAGGTACAAGGAACATAACATCTTAGCTCCCAAGGTAAGTGGCGCATTGGCTTTGTAAGGAATTTCTTACAGCGCCAATGTTTGTGGGCGATTGTGGCCATTTACCATTAGGTGGCCCATTTGCCCGTCTGCCTAGCCGTATTATAAAAAAAAAAAAATCCATATATTTAAACTGAAAGCAGCCACTGATAAAATTATTAGATACGATTAATACCAATGTAATAAACTACTTAATATTTCGGTTGAAATAGATTACATGACGTTACGAGAACAACTGATTACGATAATTTAAATGGAAATAAATATAAATTCATGTTCTATTAACATTTCGTTACTCGTTGGATAGATATGTCATACAAATTTTATTTAACACGAGATAGCTCAGTGGCTAAAACACGTGAATCGTAACCGAAGAGTGCGGGTTTCGACCCGGTCAAACACCACTGAATGGAAAACAGGTTATAAAAACAACTGAAGTACCTACATGGGTACTTCAATTATGTTTATAACCTGATAATCAACAGTTTACGAAAACATTGTAAGCAAACCGGCTCGTATCGAAGTATATCCGGTATCTATCGTCCAGCATTAGAACAGGTTTGTGGACTTAGCGCCATACCTTCGCCTCAGTAGAGGAGGCTACCCAGCAGTGGGACATTTGCAAGTAATTACTATATACTATACCTATATATACTTTTTTTATATTTATTTTTTTTTGTATTTTTTTTTACTTTTTTATTTTCTGCCAAATAAATTCACGCCTAAAAATCTATAAATGGAGATAATTATTTTTATATTTTATATTGACATTAAAATGTTACATAAGTAAAAGAAAATACAAATATAAGGTACTTATACTAATTTACAGATACATTTAACATAGCAAATCAAAAACTTATTATTATCAAAGTTGCATATATTTCTAAATATGCTTACAAATAAAACAAAAATAAATTGACTTTGATTTTTCAAGAATGCAACTAATAAAGCTGAACTGTGCGAAATCAGTAAAATGATTTGACGGTAAAATCATTCTCTATCCTTTTTTACTTCACGCGTTAGAAAGAGAGCGATATTAATCAGTCTTCACTCGCAGTGCATCAAAATCAGTCATACCTATAAAATATATAAATGGCTTAAGTTCGCAGACCGCCACAATTTTTTCGTTTAAGCCTGTAATTTAGATGCGTATGTCTTGATCCAGTTTCCAGGGTAATAATGGTAGGTACAAGGTAGTAAACAGATGAAAATATTATTTCGAAACATATTTGTATAAATTATAATAAATAGTTTTTGACAAGACTCTAATTGTATTTAGTTTAAATGAGCTCATTTAAATCTATTTATGAATAAATTTATTGTATTAAATTGTACCCTAAATAATTTCAATCAATTTTCAGATATAGATGTTCTTCATAATAATATAGCAGTTTGCTGTGAATCTCAAATAAATATCTTATTACAGCACTTGTGTGTGTATTGTTTATGGCTCTAAATAAATATAAAAAATATATTTATAAGATGTATATTTTCTATATGAAAATTCTATTCATGTGAAGTGACAACGAAAGGTAAAATCGTTAAGCGCCGAACGCTAAGCGCTTAGTGCTGAACTTGGAACTTTGTGTCGGCGCTAACAGCTTCCCGAAGGTTTAACGGGTCTGATAAGACAAGATGTATCTACTGAAATTTGTGTCAATTTGGTATGAAATTTAGATTAAAATGTTAATTAAATACATATTATGCGGTATACTTAAATAGAGTGTTGATATTAAGCGTACCTGTATTAAGACCTGGTTTGATTTCAAATATTTTTAGACTTTTATGTTAGAAATTCATTCATTACCATGTTAGGTTAAAATATAATATTTAACCTAACTCTATCCTGGGCTCTCCATGAAAATTCTGACTGGTTGTTGATATTAAGTTTATTTTCAAGCTCTTCGAAACGAGGGTTACAATCACAATGCATAGTCTAACTTACCCTTCTTCAAAACCAAAGGAAAATAAATGGGCCGGTAAAATCCAAACAAGTTTAACATTAGATAAGCGTCATTATAACAAAAATAATGTTTTTTGTATATATAGACATATTATATGTTTGTAAATATAGACATATTAAAAATGTGCCGTAAAAAATATATTCAAGGCACAATTAATTTCAATTTTAACTGTTTGATGTATTGTGATTGATGATACACAAAAAGCAAAAGAGATTATTTGATAAAATGTAAAAAAATAAAGCGAAACTTTGAAGGTAGTTCAGTTCACCGAAGCGTGCTATTTTCGCTTCGATTTAAATTTTGATTAGACTATAATCTAAACGCCAAAGGTATAAACGATGGAACTCGCTTCTCCACAGCGGCTCTGTACGCTTCCCGAGGGACATTCAAAGATAAGAACGGAGCACGCGCCTACTAAACTATGCAAAAACATATTTAGTATAGAGGTATTACTAACAGGAATGGAAATGGACTTGGGATCGTTAGAATAATATTTCAGTCATATAATCAAAACGCTGAAGGCGTTTGCTGTCTAAGAAAAACCTTATATATTAATAGCGTAAGCCCATTTTTGTCCGTGATTATGGGACGATGGCTGTATATAAAAAATCGGTTATAGTGTCATTTTGAAAAGCTCCAGCCGTAGATGTGCAGAAAATTTAAAGGATTCTTGATTGCAATTTACTAAATACTAAGTTATAATTAAACAAAGAATTAATTTTAGAGCGCAAAAAGTTACTGGTGAGCGGTGCTACGGTTGAATTAGAAAATAAAATAAAAACACATTAACATTCTAATTGAACTAATGTATAATATGTTATATTAAAAAAATCATTCAAAAGAGGTTTTATCATTTTGGCACCAAATGTGACTTGCTGTTTACAATTAAATGAACTTGCTGAAAATTCTTTTTAAAAAACGTGAAGTTTCTCAGGAGAGACCTGATAGTTCATTAATATTGATATGTTGGATAGTTCATATTTAATATTGTAATCTAGCTTGGAGTCCTATCTATATTTAACGCCAAACGCGTTATGAGTAATAATCAATTTACTCACTTAGAAACTATTCTTTTTTATAAAAATGCAAATAGGTAAATTACTAAACAACATATGCAAATTACAAATGCCAACAACATTGATATCATGATACTAAATTAACATAATGTCTAGTAGCATTTAATCATTTAAGAATTTAATAATATTTTGTACGTAACGCATATCGGCTATATAATATTTCATTTGAATTATTTTTGGTGACGATTTCCTTCAGAACGATTTCGAGGGATAAGTTCAGGAGATCATATGATGGTGCTCAAGTTTTTGCGCAAGATGGGAAAGATATCAAATGCAGGTCCAAATGCTTTCCGGACTTTCCAAGGTACGGTTGTAACATTGCCAACTTATTAACTTCAGGTTGCTGCAAAGGACCCAGTAACTTTTATGTGCTTGACCTTGTGTTCAAACCCGAAACGTCGAAACCAAAACTGTATTAAACGTTGAGTCCACTAAACCGATATGGCACCTAATATGTTTCTATTATACAAATATTAAATGTTGAAAGTAACAATCGTTTGTTTTCACAATATTGTTTTCTCTGAGGATTGATGACGAATAACGAGCTATTGTTTGATGCGGTGCATTTCTATTTGTAAATGAAGAGACGATTCAATTAAATTCTCAAGCATAGTGGCTAAATGAAGAGACAAGTATTTATAGTAAGTATTTATAAACAAACGGTTAATGCATTGCAGATAATGTTGAAAAGATTATAATATCCTATTACCTGAAATTAACTCTGTTAGATTTACTCGAGTAAACCGCATGAATCGATTTTAATGTTTGTTATGACGGAGTTGGAACGTCAGAATAGTTTAGTGACTTAATTTTTGGGGGGTAGTTATAAAGTATCTACTTTTCTATGCGACTAAAGTTATGGGCGTCTCTATGTGGTTAGTTGAGGTGGTTATTTATCGGAGATTAATTTTGCGAATACACATAGCTATAGGCCCTTTTTCATTACGACGTAACAGAATATTACCAAGGTTTAATTAACCCTGTTTACGAGTATCAAGCGGAAACGCGGAGACAATGCATTCTTCCTAATAAGCCTAATTAGTGATAGCGTTATCTATCGATCGCTGAGAAATGTACTAACAAGCCCATAAACAAAATCACCTTACATTGGATTACACATAGTGGACAAATATTCGCTACCAAAATAACTTCATAATAATCATAATATATTGTAACATAAAATCGCACATATACTTTATAGCTATTAAGGTTTCAACATGACCAAATTAAAAAAAAAAACTTTCGTCTAACTTCGAATTCTTACAGTATTCATAAATCAACCAACAAGCAATTAACATCGTACTGTTCATCGCGTTTAAAAGCATATTCAATCTTCAAAAAAATCCAAATAAGCACTTTAAACCATTAAAACATTTATGCTCTTAGTAATATTACTATGAACGCGAAAGTTGAGGAATTCAACGTGACGTATCTGTGTGCATATACAACATATACAAATAAGAGAAAACACAATATGGGTTATTATTATTCAAGTTATAAAAACCGCAAGAATGTGCAGGGAATTTTAACGTGTTCTCGATAACGTGACCTGGGGATGTAATGTTTTGTCATTGTTATTTTAATAAGCCATTCTTATCACACGTTTGCAGATAATGGATTTTAATTTTAAGAGGAAATTTGCGATACTGAAATATCTTATTAGGAATCTGATTTTGGAGGGTAAAAATCTCTCGTGTCTCGGTATCATTGCTGTCCACTGCTGGACGTAGGGTTCTTCACCTACTTCTTCAGGAGATCGATCGACGTGGCCGTGGCGATCGGTCCTCCGGAATACGTGACCGACCCAGAGTAAAAGTTTAAAGATACATGTGTATATATAAACGTAGGTAAAAGAAAGGTTAAGCCGAACGTTTTGTTGAAATATGACGATGTTTGCTATTTTAGATAATTTTGATGTTAGTTATTAAGAGTTCCTTTTAAGTCTTCGCTCGACCAATTAATAATTTATCCAGCAGTTGAGTATGCTTTTTTGTAGTGTGCCTAATTAAAACGATATCAACAAATACATAATGCACGCATTAAACAATTACACTTAATAAATATAAGTCAAGTGATTCAATATCAGCCAGCTATTAGAAT